>NC_079516.1:29630748-29750704 GCF_000801105.2 Raphanus sativus
TATAATTGAAAACTATTATATACCATGGCTTAAAGTGGGTGAAATTCATTTGTATATCAACTCCCCCAGACTTACTCTTTTTGCTTGTCCTCAAGCAAAACAAACGGGTAGTCTCTCCGAAAGAGGTTTTGAAAACAACAAGACTTGTTATTGAAATCTTAAAATCATCACTTCTCTGACATTTAATCCGAACAGTTCTCAATTACAAACGCACGTCATACCATATCCTAGTTTAGCAACCAAATTCATCTATCCAAACAACTCAGCAAATCTTGTCTAACATTCCCCTCTACTAACCTCATTTCTTGACATAAAAAGAAAGTGAATGCCTTTACCTTGGGAGTATCGATCAAAAGGACACATGGATTCAACTCAAACAAGTTTCTGAATAAACAGGTAGTCTTTTCTGATTCCTTTCTCCTCTCTTACTCTCTTCTCCTGAATATCTTATTAGTTTCAATTTCAACAGATTTCGATGCTGATATAGGCCATCTAGTCTCTATCTCATTGACATAGCGTATTCTTTCATAACTCATACATTTCATGCAACTAAATGCATTCCATGTAACCTTTTGGGCAAAGTGTATGCGAATAATGGGGTCATAGGTAATGTACCTACCCCTCGCTTCCACAATGTGTGATCGTCCTTGAGATTTAGAATAGTGGGTCATCGGGAATGTACCTACCCCTCTGCCTCTCAAGAAGTCATCTCAATCTTCTATAACTTAAACTTAGATCTTTGAGATGCCGAAAGAGAGAAAAGGAAGGGAACCAGAAACACACAGACTTTTACCTTCCAGGCTTGTAAGGAGGATTCTGATCCGAAGTATACCAAGCCCCAAGACAAGCTGAGAGAGTCAGTATTAGGGGTGAGGTTAGCTTTGGTTTCCTTTAAAACAATCTGGACAAGTGTGTCTAGTTGACAGGTTTTGATCAATTTGGTATCTTTGTGCAATCTGTGATTAATAGGTCTAAAGTTAGTAGAAGAAAGAAGAGAAGGTGCCTGATGAAAAGAAGTTCTTTTGGAGCATTCCTGCGGAGAACACTCAAGAGAACAGTCCCGAGACTGTTCTCTCTCAAGCGGAACAAGCAGACGGAGTGATCCGGAGATTGTTCCAGACGAATATGGAAACTCCTATTTCGGGAATTAAAGCCCTGTTGCCCTAATCTCTTTTCTTCTGATTGGCGCCTCCATATAAAAACGCCATCTATCTATTTTCTATTTTCTTACGCTAGTTTTAAAGAGAACACTGAGTATTTGCGATCTGCAACTTGTAAGGTAGAAGAATCCATCTCTCATAGAGAAGATCATCTGAACCCTATTGTTTCATACTCTGTTCCTATGCAATTTTATTCAGGATTTATGTCTTTGTTTATGTGCATCATGATCGAGTAGTGACCTTGCTCGCCTAGGGTTTTTAGGGTGTTGAGACATGAGCTAAACATAGATAAGCGATCCATAACTGTTCTTCATTTCATACTGTTTCTTACTGCTTTCATTAAACTGATCACTTGATGTTTAGATCACTAGTTCATCACCTAGTTAACCGCTTAGGATTGATAACTTGACATGTATTGAATGAGCTTAGTATCCCTAATCAGCGAAAGTAGATATTAGGGTGGTAGTGTGAACTGATCGGACCTGTTCTCTAAAGCTTGTAATCGATCCTCATCCCAACGACAGTTAGGTGGTGAGATCGATCTGCAAAGCGATCACTACCACGACAGTGGAGTGTTCCAGCTGAGTGATCCGAGTTCTAGAAAGCACTTCATCGCGCTTGAATAATTGTTTGGCTCCAATTCAGCACCCAATGAAATACCCTAGGCTAGCTCTTGTTTAATTGAATCAATTCTCGTGTTTATTTTGCTTGTTTACTATCACCCTTTTTTCAACCATTATATTTCTTCTTCTTAGCTTGATTCTGGAACTTATAGAACTAGAGTGTAGACTGGTCCTCTGGATTTGAATCTCAAGTACTACAATTGCAACTGTTAACTTGGCAGTAGCAAGGATTCATTTTTAGTGTATCAAGTTTTGGCGCCGTTGCGACGGGGACCAATTTTTTTTACCTCTAATTTTCGGTTTCATATTCTAGTCTAAGATATCTAACTCGTGTTATTTTCTTTGTTGCAGCTGATGATCCAGGTGCATGACCAGTAGACATACTCGGAGCAACGCACAAGGACCATTGCATCAGCTTACCAACGAGGAACTAGCGAGATGGAACGACAGAACCGTCAACAGCCGAGATCAACGAACACCAACATGGGTGATCATCCAGATGATCGATCTCACTGCTGTTTGCACTCATGCAATAGCAGATGCAGCAGACGATCCAAGCGCAGCAAGCTGCTGCCGAGCAAGCTGCTCTGAATGCTGCGAACCAGCAGAACAACAGGAGGAAGTGGTCCAGATCGGCCAGAGAAACTTACTGTGTAATCTGCCTGCTACGCGATCTTCAAACCCCTCCCACCGTGCACTAGGCAAGACTTCGAGATCAAGCCAGCCTTGATAAGTCTAGTGCAAAGGAAGATCTTCAATGGGCTTCCTGCTGAGATACCGATGGACCACATCGAGCACTTTGAGAAGATGTGTGGTTTCACTAAAGCGAATGGAGTACCACCCGATTACATCAAGTGTACTCTGTTCCCTTTCTCTCTTGATGGGAAAGCTGCTCGCTGGCTTGATTCACTACCCACAGGATCACTCACCACTTGGGAACAAGTCCGAGAGGCCTTCTTAAGCCACTTCTACACGAAATCGAGACGGCAGCTCTGAGACAGAAGATCGTGACCTTCAAACAGCTGGTGGACGAGCCGTTCTGCGATGCTTGGGAGCGATTCAATGTCTACCGCAGAGAGTGCCCGCATCACGGTTTTGAGGAAGACTATCTGCTGGGAGTGTTCTACGATGGAGTAGGCTGGGAGTACAGGAACGCTTTGAACTCAGCCAGTAAGGGAGACTTCATGACTCAGTCCACTCAAGGTGCATTCGAGTTGATTGAGAACATGGCCTCAAGCTCAGCTGACAATAACCGCGGAGACTGATCGCACTCAGAAGGTGAAGAGCATTGATAACAGCAAGATTGATGAGCTCTCTGCCAAGGTCGATCAGCTGATTAAGAGTAACCAGAACCAGGTCTTCATCATGGAAGAATCCCCACAGGATAAAGCTACCGCGGAAGGCACATCAGAGGCAGATCAGTCGGCTGAGGATCAGCATGAAGTGAATTATGTGAATGGGCAAGGATGGCAGTTCAAGAACTATCACCCAAACCTAACGTGAGGAACAATCCCCACCTGTTTCAATGCCCCTAAACCAGACGATAAAGCTCAAGGAACCAGGGTCAGAACAGTGGATACCAAAGGCCTTATGGCAATCAGGGAAGAACCTTTGTCCTTAACCCAACTCAGAATGCCCAATTCCACAGCCAGAAACAGCCGGTTAATCAGCAAGCTGCACAACCGACTCAGACTGCTCCGCATGATGACATGAAGGAGCCTCGCCAATATGATGGGCCAACTGCTCCAAGGACAGCAGATCAAGGGAAAGCACTGAACCAGGTCACAAACGACATCAACACCAGGATGAATCATATGTTCAATGACCTGAGTGTGAAGTATGACAATGTCTCAAGCCATATGAGACAGATGGATATTCAGATTGCTCAGACTGCTGAGAGTGTGAAGAGACAGCAAGGAACTCTCCCTGGAAAAACAGACAAGAACCCCAAGGAGTGCAATGCAGTAGGTTTGAGGAGTGGAAAGCAACTGCCTGATCTAGACCCCAGGAGATTCACATCGGCTGAGAAAGGAAGCAGAAGGAGTCGATCAGCCACCTAAAGCTGTACCCACAGATGAGGAAGATCAGAACAACCTACTGAGACTGTTCCGACTGAAGCAGAGCGACCCGCTGGGGTTGTTCCACCGACTGCAGCACCTTCTCCTACTCGTCAGTATGTACCGAAAGTGCCTTACCCTGTTCCAGCTAAGGCTACACGCAAGGATAGGAAGAGATGAAGTGCAGGAAGATGCTGGAAGACCTAACTGTCAAGCTCCCTCTATGAGTGCGATCCAGATGATACCATCCATGCGTAGCTTTGTCAGGGATTGATCTCTGGGAAGATATCTGATGACAGCAATTCATGATTGTCTCTAAGGAGTGCAGCGCGGTGCTCCAGAACAGAAGGATCAAGAAGTTGGGTGATCCGGGAAATTTGTTCTCTCGATTTCTTGGGAGAACACTTTTCTCATGCTCACTAGGTCGATCTAGGGTCGAGCATAAACCTCATGCCATATACTGTGGCTAAGCGCCTTGGATACTCGGACTTCAAGCCTACCAGGATGTCCCTAGTGTTTGCTGATCGATCTGTGAAGTCTCCAGTTGGAATCCTAGAAGATCTTCAAGTTCTGGTTGGAACACAATTGTTCCTGCCGATTTCGTTGTTCTGGAAGTTGAGGAAGATTCCAATGATCCCCTGATCCTAGGCAGACCATTCCTCTGCACTGTTGGAGCTATCATTGATGTCCGACAAGGGAAGATTGATCTCCACCTTGGAGATTTGTGATGAAGTTTGAGATGGATCAGATGCTCAAGAAACCGATGCTGGATGGACAAACTTTCACTGTCCAAGAGATGGTGATCCATTAGAGCCGCATGAGGAATGATAGAGGAGATTCTCACCGAGGATCCTTGAACTCGCCTTAGTCAGAGCTGAATCCGAGCAGGCTTAGAGAGTGTTGATGCTGATGCCTATGCCAAATTCCTGGATTCAGCCAGGAGTATTGAGAGAATGGTGGCGAATCTAAGTCTGGGGAGAACAGTGATTCCAGCACAGCGACTGGACAACCGCGCCTCAGAACCCGTCTGTTCCGGCAGCTCAGACCGATGACTCATGGAGCGAGCTGAAAGCTCCAAAGGTAGAGCTCAAATCCCTTCCCAAGGGACTCAGGTATGCATTTCTTGGACCCAATTCCACATATCCTGTCATTGTGAATGCTGACCTGAACAATGCAGAGACTGCTCTGCTTTGTGTGAGCTGAGAAATATCGTAAGCTTTGGGTTATTCTCTAGCTGACATACCTGGCATTTCACCTGATCTGTGCATGCATAGAATACACCTGGAAGATGAATCGATGACTTCTGTAGAACATCAGAGGAGGTTAAACCCAAATCTAAAAGATGTTGTAAAGAAAGAGATAATGAAACTTCTAGAAGCAAGTGTGATCTATGCGATCTCTGATAGTAGTGGGTTAGTCCTGTGCATGTAGTACCTAAGAAAGGTGGGATCACTGATAACCAATGAAAAGAATGAATTGATCCCCACTAGAACAGTTACTGGTCATCGCATGTGCATTGATTTTCGTAAGTTGAATGCTGCGACTCGTAAGGATCACTTCCCACTTCCTTTTATTGATCAAATGCTTGAGAGATTGGCTAACCACCCTTACTATTGCTTTTTAGATGGTTATTCAGGTTTCTTTCAGATTTCCATCCACCCAGATGATCAGGAGAAACGACGTTCACGTGCCCTTATGGAACATATGCGTACAGGAGGATGCCCTTCGGCTTGTGCAATGCTCCAGCGACCTTCCAGCGATGCATGATGTCGATTTTTACTGATCTGATCGAAGACATAATGGAGGTTTTCATGGACGATTTCAGCGTCTATGGGAGCTCCTTTCATGTCTGTTTGTCAAACTTGTGCAGGGTGCTGAAGCGATGCGAGGAGAAGCATCTGGTGCTGAACTGGGAGAAATGCCACTTCATGGTCAGAGATGGGATTGTTCTGGGACACAAGATATCAGAGAAAGGCATTGAGGTGGACAAGGCAAAGATCGAGGTCATGATGAGTCTGCAACCACCAACTTCAGTGAAGGGAATCAGGAGTTTCTTGGGACACGCTGGTTTCTATAGAAGGTTCATCCAGGACTTCTCTAAGATCGCGAGACCACTCACTCGGTTGCTCTGCAAGGAAGCTCAGTTTGCCTTTGACAGCGACTGCTTAGCCGCATTCCACACGATCAGGGAGCCCTAGTCAGTGCACCAGTTGTCCAACCTCCAGACTGGGATCTCCCTTTTGAGATCATGACAGATGCAAGTGATTTTGCAGTGGGAGCAGTCCTTGGCAGCGTAAAGACAAGAAGCTTCACGTGATTTACTATGCAAGCAGAAACCTTAGATGAAGCTCAGTGCCGATACGCAACCACAGAGAAGGAGCTCCTTGCCATCGTGTTCGCTTTGAGAAGTTCAGATCCTATCTGGTTGGATCAAAAGTGATTGTGCACACAGACCACGCGGCTCTCAAGTACCTACTCACGAAGAAGGATGCTAAACCGCGGCTCTTAAGATGGATTCTTTGCTCCAAGAGTTTGATCTGGAGATAAGAGACAAGAAGGGGTTGATAATGGAGTAGCAGATCATCTCTCCAGGATGAAAGTATCAGATGAGACAGTTCTTGATGTGGAACAACCGATGGAGTACGTCAATGCGATTGGTCTGCGCAACATGGAGCAGTCGTCACCTGTCATCAAGGACTGTTCCCGCGTGGAGGGAGCATTCGTTGCAGTGATCCAGAAAGAGTACCCGAACCTTCCATGGTTTGCTGAGATTGCCAACTTCTTGGCAGCTGAGAAAGAGGCTTTGAGGTTCACTGGGAATGAGAAGAGGAAATTTCTAAGGGAGGCAGGCACTACTTCTGGGATGAGCCGTATCTATATCGGCAAGGAAGGATGGGATCTTCAGGAGATGTGTTCCAGAGGCTGATATTCCAGGGATCCTTCACCACTGCCACGGTTCCTCATATGCTGGTCACTTTGCCACCTTCAAGACAGTTTCCAAGATCCTCCAAGCCGGTTTCTGGTGGCCCACTATGTTCAGAGATGCTCACGCCTTCATATCTCGATGCAATTCATGCCAAAGGATGGGGAGTATAAGCAAGAGAAACGAGATGCCTCAGAACTACATCTTGGAAGTTGAAGTGTTCGATTGCTGGGGGATCGATTTCATGGGACCCTTCCCAGTCTCTCACAAGAACGAGTACATCCTAGTTGTTGTGGACTATGTCTCCAAGTGGGTAGAAGCGATTGCTAGTCCAACCAATGATGCGCGAGTTGTAACCAAGATGTTCACCTCCATCATCTTTCCAAGATTTGGAGTGCCTAGAGTGGTTATAAGCGATGGTGGAACTCACTTTATCAACAAGTTGTTCCAAGGATTGCTGAGCAAGAATGGTGTCAAACACAAGGTTGCAACCGCCTATCATCCTCAAACAAGTGGTCAAGTGGAAGTTTCCAACAGAGAGATCAAGAACATCCTGCAGAAGACGGTCAACACCACCCGCAAAGACTGGTCCCTTAAGCTTGACGATGCTCTCTGGGCGTACAGAACAGCCTACAAGACCCCTCTAGGGACCACTCCCTATCATCTGGTCTATTGCAAGGCGTGCCACCTACCTGTTGAGCTAGAGTACAAGGCCGCTTGGGCTGTCAAACTACTCAACTTCGACATCAAACCCGCCAAGGAGAGGCAAACCATTCAGATCCACGAGTTGGAGGAGATCAGGCATCTGGCCTATGAGAGTTCTAAGATCTACAAGGAAAAGACCAAGGTGTTCCATGACAAACGGATCATCAGCAGAAGCTTTGCTCCGAACGATCAGGTCTTACTCTTCAATTCACGGGTTAAGTTGTTCCCTGGAAAGCTTAAGTCCAGATGGTCCGGACCTTTCACCATTAAGGAGGTTCGCCCTTATGGAGCTGTTGTGTTGCTGGACACAAGAGGTGGAGAATTTGTTGTCAATGGTCAGCGTCTAAAGCCATATCTTGCTGACACAACAATCTCTGAAGGTGTAGAGATACCCTTAAGCGATCCCCCTCAAGCCTAATCAGCTCATTGAAGTCAAGCTAGTGACAGAAAACAAGCGCTTGGTGGGAGGCAAACCACTGGTGAGTGTAAATATTGTTTTCTTTTGGTCTTTATCTTTCTAGGAACTAACTTGCAGGTTGAAAAATCAAGAAAATTCGAGATCACTCCAAGAGAACACTCCAGCGGTTGTTCCGCCGATTGTTCCCAGGTAAGTGCTCGAACAAAAAAAAACAAAAAAAAAGAGAAGGGTAAGCGGTTTTGATGGACCTATTTAAGGCCCAAACACTCCACTTCCCCACTTCATCTCTCTGGCCGCAAACCACCCCCTTAGAACCCTAAAATCGCGAACACACATCCCTCTCTTTCTCATCGATTTTGGTTCTAACCTCTTGGGATTCTCTTGAGATTGGGTTGTTTTGCAGGAATCACCTCTCCAATCAAGGTAATCAGATAAGAACTCTCCCCCTTTAGCGCATGCAAATCGCGATTTGGGAGTGATTTCTTGGGTTCTCTCTTTCCTTTATGCTTTGCGATTTCATCCTAGGTTGTAGCTCTTGATAGTATACTTGCTACTAGGATTGAACTCATGATTGATTTTCAATGGAAGAGGAACCGATTTGTTGCTTGTGATTCTTGGTCTTTGCGATTTCTACTGTTGAGATTGAGGCTTGTGTAGGTTGTCTAGTAATCGATGGACTTGGATAGAACAAGAAGATTGGATTGTTCCATCGTTGCTAGAACAACCGACGAACTGTGTTGATGTTGTGTTTTGCTGTTATTTTGCAGATGCCTCCAAAGATGAGAAACACTAGAACAGCCAAGAGCACAGCTTCTCCAGCCGCGAGTGCTCCACCTGGTTACCCATGGCCGAACAAGAATGAGGGCGAGCCCCATCGACCTCAATGATCCGATGCTCCTTGACTTCAACGTTGAGGGATGGGACAAGGAGTCGGCAGCGATATACAACAGGCTCCTCCTAGCAGAGATCATGCCCACGCGGTTCGTGCACCAGCCAACACTAGGCGCTCTAGGCCTTGACACTGAGGTGTTCGACACGATGCAAGCTATGGGATTCATGCCTCTCTGTTACCAGGCCCAGGTTCTCTACCCAGACTTGGTCAGGCAAGTGCTCGCGACGTGCAGGATCACTTACCAGAACCCCAATGCGCCTACGTAAGAGAACTGCTCCTTCTCCTTCATGGCTGATGGAAAGTTCTGCACCATCTCTCTCAACGATCTGAACGCGCTACTCGAGATTGCAGACACGACAAAGGGAGTTTCAGTGGAAAAGAAGTTCAAGCCGGCAGACACCTTTTGGGATCTCATCGCAGTCGGCAAGTTCACCTCTCGCAAGGCCTATCAGTCGCAGATCCGGAACCCTGCTATCCGGATCATTGCCAAGATCATGTCCAATGTCCTGTTCGCGAAGGAGTACACCTCCAAGATCACGAATGGAGAGCTCCAGGTTCTCTACACGGGACTTGAGGACGAGATGCGCAGAGAGAACATCACCCCGATCAAGGAAGTCAAGACCAACCCAGGGTTCCATCTCATCTCCATGTTCGCTGACCGCAGAGACACCCTGATTCGGACTGACGATAAGAAGGATCGATGCGGCAGTCTGCTCACACCATTGTTCCAGCACTTCAACATCAACCTCAGCTCCTACAAGGTTGTCTCCGAGATGGAGTACATCGATACTCCTTACCTGATCGCATGCCACATCTTGCGCGACGAGACCACCTACAAGTTCCAGGATAAGGAAGGGAACCCTCTGTACTGCAAGCTCCCTATGCCTGGGTTCACAGACTTCCTATCCCTGGAGAACATTGTGTTCTCACTCGATGAAGATCACCTCTGCGATGATCCGAAGGCGCCGGTTCAGCACGATGACGAAGACATGGATGATGTGGAGCATGTGACTCCACCGGCTGATGGTGAGTATGACTTGGAGGATTTCACCGATGTGACTGATGATCACGCCTACAGACGCTGGATGGTTGAGTCCCAGAGGAAGAACAACAGCCTCATGAAGAGGATACTCAGGACGATCACAGGCGGCTGCATTGGAGCCCAGGAGGAGCGTACGCCACAGAGAACAAGGCGCCCCGGCAAGGAACAGGCAGGAACATCGACTAGAGGAGTGAGACTGCCGCGAAACAGGAGGACAGCTGGTCACTCCGGTAGCGGCGATTCAGACTGAGTCCGAAAGGACTATTTCTATCCCTTGTCTTATCCATCTGAACTATTTATTTTTTTATGTTATTTGCTTCTGTTTGGTGTGTTTCAGCTTCCTCTGATTTATTTTCACAACCAGGGATGGTGTGAACTAAGTCTGGGGGAGCGATTGTACTATATTCGCCTGTGTGCTTTTTGAGTCAGTCCTTGTGTCATTTTTATGTTTTTATCGAGTCAGTCTTTAGGATCGAGTCAGTCAAAACTATTGTGGGAATCATGACCTTATTTTGTGATGCTCTTTAACCACCTCGTGCTTTAACCTTCTTATTCAGTGACCTTAGCAGTGATGAAAGAGCCACACATGGACCTGGAACACCCTGACTTATCTCATTTGACACTCCAGAAGTTCTATACCGATCAGGTTACACTGGGCAGACTTAACTCCACTTTTTCTGAACCTAATCTGGACTTTAATTCTTCTTGTCATGGGCACTAGATCAGAGTAGAATGAGAACTACACTCAGGACTTCTTATCCGATTTTTATCCCTCTTGCTGTTCCTGAGTGGCTAGCTCATCTTTAGCTAGTTCCCACCTTGAACGCTGACCTTTTATTCCACCCTCATGCATTTGCTTTTCTAGCACTTTATGTGCAGATATGTGCAAAAAGGTCGGAGAGGAAAGGATCGACGCAGTTCTTACTCATCAATGCTCACACATTGGAAGCAGGCAGAACAACCGGAGTGCTTGCTCCGGTACGAAAGAGAACAACCGAAGTGCCTGTTCCGATACCATAGAGAACAACGAAGAAGTAAGTGGCTAGAACATACCAAAATGAATCACCAGTGGCATCATGTACATCACTTGTTACCTCCTTGCTCGTCACCCCAGCATTTTGTATTTTAGTATATATATATAAAAAAAAGGAATATAAAAAAAAAAAAAATTTGCTTTGATTTACTGGTGACGAGAAAGGGAAGAATCTATGATGCATGCCACTGGGGAAGTTGAGAAGGTAATGATGGTTTCAGTGAAGTGTTCTGAAGGGGAGGTTGAATCACGCAGAGCAGTCCTATGATCGATCTATCAGAGAGCAGTCCGATTGGCAGAGATGAGTAAGGACTGTGGACCTCAATGGAGCCGTCCTCTCACGACCATTTTGTGCGATATCCTGCACCCGCTCTTGGTAAACCCTAAACACTCTTGAACTCCACCATAAAAGTTAGCCTGTTCTATACCTAGCCCGTTCTCTCTGAGTAGAGCCTGTGACAAGAAGCTCACGCTGATCTTAATTGAACATAAGGAGTTTTGTCTCGAAAGTGTTGCCTTTTCAAGTTGAGATGTAGAGTAAGGAGCCGATCTTCGAACAGCGATCAGGGGGTTCTCAGTAAGTGTGTGTGGTCCTAATCTACAGCTTGTATGGTTCAGAGATTTGTGGTAAGAGTATGGTTGCTGAGAATAAGCGAGTTCCCACGCTTTCAAACCTTTCTCCCTGTTCTTGGTACTTGCCTTGTTCGAGGACAAACAAGGATCTAAGTCTGGGGGAATTGATATATGGTGTTTTTCACATCATTGTATATATGTTTTCATTTGTTTCAAGTCACTAATTTTCGTGTCAGTCTAGTCTTTTTTGACCTTTTACAGGTCTGGAGTTAATAGAAGAAAGAAGAGAAGGTGCCTGATGAAAAGAAGTCCTTTTGGAGCATTCCTGCGGAGAACACTCAAGAGAACAGTCCCGAGACTGTTCTCTCTCAAGCGGAACAAGCAGACGGAGTGATCCGGAGATTGTTCCAGACGAATATGGAAACTCCTATTTCGGGAATTAAAGCCTTGTTGCCCTAATCTCTTTTCTTCTGATTGGCGCCTCCATATAAAAACGCCATCTATCTATTTTCTATTTTCTTACGCTAGTTTTACAAGAGAACACTGAGTATTTGCGATCTGCAACTTGTAAGGGAGAAGAATCCATCCTCTCATAGAGAAGATCATCTGAACCCTATTGTTTCATACTCTGTTCCTATGCAATTTTATTCAGGATTTATGTCTTTGTTTATGTGCATCATGATCGAGTAGTGACCTTGCACGCCTAGGGTTTTTAGGGTGTTGAGACATGAGCTAAACGTAGATAAGCGATCCATAACTGTTCTTCACTCATACTGTTCTTACTGCTTTCATTAAACTGATCACTTGATGTTAGATCACTAGTTCATCACCTAGTTAACCACTTAGGATGATAACTTGACATGTATTGAATGAGCTTAGTATCCCTAATCAGCAAAAGTAGATATTAGGGTGGTAAGTGAACTGATCGGACCTGTTCTCTAAAGCTTGTAATCGATCCTCATCCCAACGACAGTTAGGTGGTGAGATCGATCTGCAAAGCAATCACTACCACGACAGTGGAGTGTTCCAGCTGAGTGATCCGAGTTCTAGAAAGCACTTCATCGCGCTTGAATAATTGTTTGGCTCCAATCCAGCACCCAATGAAATACCCTAGGCTAGCTCTTGTTTAATTGAATCAATCTCGTGTTTATTTTGCTTGTTTACTATCGCCCTTTTCAACCAAATTATATCTTCTTCTTAGCTTGATTCTGGAACTTATAGAACTAGAGTGTAGACTGGTCCTCTGGATTTGAATCTCAAGTACTACAATTGCAACTGTTAACTTGGCAGTAGCAAGGATTCATTTTTAGTGTATCACCATACTCTTTCTGAGTTGTACGTTTTTTAATACGCGTACGCGTAGATGAAGAAGTCGCTTTCGGCAAGACATTGTGTGAGCAATGATCAGTATCTGGAGATAACATTGAGTCGCAGATTATGGTTTCACCATCACTTGAGTCACTCTCTTCGCTACTGCAGTCGTAAAATTGATCTTTGTATAATTCACACTCTTCTGCATAACAAAAAAAATATAAAAGAAGATCAACTTATAGTTTTATGTTTTAAAAAAAAAAATACTGCTACAAAACCATCTAATATGAATAAGACTTTTACACCTTCATAGTCGTACTGGTATGCTTGATTCTCTTCATCTTCACTTGACGAATCATCTAGACAATTGTCAAACTGTAGTTCCAATGTTTTCCTTATACTCTTGGTTCGAGTCTTTCTCGTTAGCTTTCCTTTCCCTTTATCTGTAAAAGACAATAGAAGTTAGTCCCCCTCTCAAACAATTGAAATGGCAAACAACTGAATAAGGTATACATCAGTTTTTTATATAATATCCTGCGTAGATATTTTTGATACACATGAACCACTGGTAAAAGGTGTCTGAAGCGTGTTCGGCAAGGTGCTGACAGTAGATGGAAGGATATTAGTTATATCAGACAGAACTCCTTGTTTGGAACCTGTCTTATTCCCGGAAAAAGAGGTGGGTGTACTGTCTGACACATATGCTGTTGTAGATCTTTTTCTCTTAAGAGCAGCAGAATTTATATCAATTAACCCAATCATGTTGGGCTAATTTAAAAAAAAAAACAGCGTGTCAAAAAGGTGGTTTCAAACATCTATTACATATAACGACAGAACTGATTGTAAACTCACATAGATTCTTATCAGACGTGCTCTTAAATCTTTTTGCTAAAGCATTATCATCCCTTTGGTTCCCATTATGCGAAACATAAACAATAAATCACAGGCAGTCATTCTGTAAAGTATATATATATAGCCATGGTAGTAATAAAATGTTCATACCAAATGGAGAGGGTCTAGATTGAGGATGAATATTGGATATATCAGAAAGAACTCTAGGAAATAATTTGCTCAGGGACACAGAAGTTGTAATGTTGTTCATGTTGGCTGTTCGTGTCAGTGTGTTCTCGGATTCATTTGTGTTTGGTGTTCTCTCTCTTTTTCTGTTTTGCGCTGATAGAAGATTATTTCGTCCTGAAGGGACCTCTTTGTTCGTGTTCCTCATTGGAAGCCTGGGCAACACTCCAAATGACGTAAAATGTGTAGATATGAGTAGTTAAGTAATGTCTTGCCAGAATATAGGTTAACTGGTACACGCACAAATCTTTTAGTATCTAACTAAATATTTAGTTACTCAAAATAGTGTAAAGAAATTATATTTTCAGAATCAACTATTTAGTATCTTACTAAAAATCTTTTAGTATCTTACTTGTTAATTATACGTGTTACTCAATATTTAGTTAGTCAATATTTAGTTACTCAACTTCTATTGACATGTGAAATGAATATTTTGTTGAAATAAATATTTTGTTGTTTTTTAAATACACTTGGTTTACATCTATTGGTTTTATTTCGATTGAATAATAACATTGTGTTTTAATTTATGTTTATAGGTTTAAAAAGAAGAGAGCTGAAGTGGTGGCCGAAAGCATGACAATATTGCAAAATATTCACTATCAAAGGTATTTTGTCAGTATTGCTTGCTTAGCATATATAGTCTATGGACATGGTAGAATTGTTTAGTTTGTACTAAGGATTGATTGCGGGAAAAGCAAAGTTTATTGATTAAAAGTATGATAAAAAATCAAAGTACTGGAACGGAGAAAACATTAAAAAATCTCAAAAAATCTAAACTAATCATCCTTTCTCGTCTCCAGCTAGATTTCAATCTTAGCACATAACTTCTTGGCTGAAGAATTCATATCATTAAGATCAGCATCTCCTTCCTTACCCTTAGATGGAGGAGGGGTTGAAACACCTCCATAATGAAAGTCTTTGTTATGGTCAATCATCTAGAAAACAAAATCATCATATGAATAATAGCTATGAGAAAAATTCTTCTAATTAATAAGCAAGTACTAAAAAAACTAAGGTAATACCTCGCAGGTTGTCAGAGAAGGGTCCGTGACGATGGTAATATCTTTGATTTGGAGCTTGAATTTATGGGCTGTTCTTCTGCGAAGTCCGACATTCATAACGACGGTGAAATTCTCCACTAACCTTCAGTGACTAACAATCAAATTCTTAACACGATCTGCAAATACACTCTGACAGGTACATTGTATCCTGACTCCCTACAATAACAAAATAACGATACATCGTATTTTGGATGTAGATCTACAATGAATACGCCTAAAATAATAGTATAGATAAGGAAGAAATACAATTTTGTCTTCGAAAATGAACTCAATTGTGTGGTCTCCAGCATCCCGTGTTGGTTGTATCCACGACTCAATTACTTTCACTTCAATCTTCCAACCCACCTTATATGGTTTGATATTGTTCAACATATCTATTTTTTGTTTGTAACCATAGCCATAGTAGCTTCTCTTATTTACGGTGAGATGTGTACAAAGCTATCTTATATAGAGACTCAAAATCTAGGTCATAAGGATTGATTGCGTGCATAGATATTTAGAGGATATTCTCTTACTTTGAAATCTCGGGTATACCATATATTTACATCCTTTATAACTAACAAATCTTTTATGTTATTTATAAGTATCTTGATTAGGTAACAACTTTTATTAGGTCACAATTATTGGTACTAACAAACTATGGTTATCTATAGGTATCACATGGTTTTTTGATCAAACCACACATAACCGAAACGATGGTGATCACATTTGTACAAAGATTGTTTACATCTCGGGTGATAAGGTATGTTCTATAACAACCAAAAACTATTTCACCAAAAAGTTAGATATGATGATTCATGTTATACAATAGTAAATCATGTTATTGGAGATATTAATAACTTCACTTATACATGTGTTAAAAACAATATCATTTTACAATAATATCTCTATAGTAACAAACAATAACATAGTCAAACGACCTTTAAAGATATTGATAACTAACATATTAAACATAGACAATTAACTCAAAATACATTGATCATTTCACATATAAATAGATAAACATAGAAAAACCCAAAGGTAACTACTACATTTAACGGAAGTTTCAAGAACAACACATGCAAAGGAAGATTACATAGAGAAAATAGCATAAAACATATAGATAGTTATCGCATAGATGAATAGATAAACCACATAAACCGCCCTTTTAGACTGCATTTCCAGCAAATTGATAAAAGAGGTTGCACCTCTTGTAGTAATAAAATTTAGTGCACACCAAAGCCATATTATCTTCGGGATGGCAGCTTCTGCGTGGCCGGAGATTAACCATATTAGTATAGTAGCAGGTCTCATACTCAATAGGGATGAAGAGTAGTGAGTTCTTGATTCTTTCCCATCATTGATCCGACGTAATAGGGTTCTCTCTCCAATTGAGTTTGTCCAAATACTTCTTACCCCTAGGATAGTAACCTAGAGAAAGCATTAACAAACCAAAGAGAAACGTACCGTTGTCATTGTTGCCTATGGACGATTGGCGTAGATGGTAAAGACCTTTGTGTTTGTCTTTGTCTGTGAAGTATTTAATAATGCCTTCAATGTAGTGAGCCTCAAGATTTCCATGCTCCAAGCAAAGCTCCATGAGCTTTCTGTTTTCATCGATCATTTCGATTGGACATCAAGCAAAATAACGCAGGTTTAGGTTTTTGAAATAGGTGTGCGTTTCCGGGTTTAGGTAATTATCGTAGTCATCGGTATCACCGGTGTTGTTAATGATGTCATCGTTGTTCACAGAAACTTGAGAACTCATCTGTAAAAGTGTGATTTTTGGCAGATAGAATGTGAAAAAGAGGAAGAAGTAGAACTCTGAGTGTTTAGTGCGATAACATTTATTGTAGAGGAAAGCCAAAAGATAAAATTTAGTGATGAAGAATAGGTAATGAGAGTTGGTATTTAAATAGGTGAGAAAATATGTTGAAAATCGTTTTGTGGTGCATGCCTCTTGAGATGCACAAGTGTGTCATTGATACATCAACTTTATATCACATAAAGTAAAATTGCATATTGTAAATGTCTAAAAAAAGAAAAGCTGATTGACATATCATCCCAAAATATTATTTTATGATAAAAGAGGGATACTTTTTTCGTGAAAAACAAATTGTTCTGAACAATGCTATAGATTTTAAGCTGACTAAAAGACAATAGTTGTGTATTTCAATAATAGTGAAACGAATTGGGTATATTGAAAATAACAATTAAGCAAAAACTCCAACATAAATATAAAAAAACCAATGTTAACAATGATGGAAAACAAAAACCATAATAAGTATTTCTAAATAGAAAAGCAAGAATAACTGAAATTCAAATGAAAATAAAACGATTCAAAATGAGTCTTCAATCGTTCTTCTTAGCCTGCTCGACCTTCTCAAGCTTGATAAGCCTTGTGCAAGGCTTCTTTGATGTCGAACTTAGATCACCCTGCTCGTTAGTCTCCTCTTCTTTTCTCTTACTGGATGGTGTAGAAATAGGATCTGCAGTTTCTTGACTTTCACTTATGTCATGTGAGCCCTATATCATATGGAGTTAATAAATAGTATTAAGACAAAACAACAGAGAAGAGTACATAGATATAGATATTAGTTTAGATAATGGTACCTCATCAACATAAGTAATTGACAAAGGCTTATTGTCTTGACCAGTAGTGATTACATTAGAAACAGAGGGTGTTTTGTCTTTGTAGATTTTCCCCACCTTATAAATTTCAGCACCATAGGCAACATTTTCTTTCTCAACATAGACTCCGAAGGTGAAGTCTTTGCCAATCAAATCAGTAAAACATTCGGGCACTAAGGTAGGATCTTCAAGCTGAACAATATTTATACAAGTTTCATTAAAAAATAGATATAGCAATTGATATATGGTGTTTTTCACATCATTGTATATATGTTTACATTTGTTTCAAGTCACTAATTCGTGTCAGTCTAGTCCTTTTTGGCCTTTTACAGGTCTGGAATTAGTAGAAGAGAGAAGAGAAGGTGCATGACGAAAAGATGTCATTTTGGAGCAATTCTGCGGAGAACACTCAAGTAGAACAGTCCCGAGAATGTTCTCTCTCAAGCGGAACAAGCAGACGGAGTGATCCGGAGATTGTTCCCGACGAATATGGAAACTTCTATTTTGGGAATTAAAGCCCTGTTGCCCTAATCTCATATCTTCTGATTGGCGCCTCCATATAAAAACGCCATCTATCATTTTATTATTGTCTTACGCTAGTTTTACAAGAGAACACTGTGATATTGCGATCTGCAACTTGTAAGGGAGAAGAATCCATCCTCTCATAGAGAAGATCATCTGAACCCTTTTGTTTCATACTATGTTCTTATGCAATTTTATTCAGGATTTATGTCTTTGATTATCTGCATCATGATCGAGTAGTAGCCTTGCTCGCCTAGGGTTTTTAGGGTGTTGAGATATGAGCTTAACATAGATAAGCAATTCTAAACTGTTCTTCATTCATACTGTTCTTAACGCTTTCATTAACCTGATCACTTGATGTTAGATCACTAGTTCATCACCTAGTTAATCGCTTAGGAGATAACTTGACATGTATTGAATGAGCTTAGTATCCCTAATCAGCGAAAGTAGATATTAGGGTGGTAAGTGAACTCATCGGACCTGTTCTCTAAGGCTTGCAATCGATCCTCATCCCAACGACAGTTAGGTGGTGAGATCGATCTGCAAAGCGATCACTGCCACGACAGTGGAGTGTTCCAGCTGAGTGATCCGAGTTCTAGAAAGCACGTCATCGCGCTTGAATAATTGTTTGGCTCCAATTCAACACCCAATGAAATGCCCTAGGCTAGCCCTTGTTTAATTGAATCAATCTCGTGTTTTATTTGCTTGTTAACTATTGTCACTTTATAACCAAATTCATATCTTCATCTTAGCTTGATTTCGGAACTCATAGAGCTAGAGTGTAGACTGGTCCTCTGGATTTGAATCTCAAGTACTACAATTGCAACTGTTAACTTGGCAGTAGCAAGGATTCATTTTTAGTGTATCAAGTTTTCGCGCCGTTGCGACGGGGACCAGATTTTTTTACCTCTAATTTTCGGTTTCATATCTAGTCTAAGATATCTGACTCGTGTTTAATTATTTGTTTCAGCTGATGATCCAGGAGCATGACATACGAACACCAACATGGGTGATCACCAGGATGATCTCACTGCTGCGTTTGCACTCATGCAACAGCAAATGCAGCAGATGCAGCAAACAATCCAAGCGCAGCAAGCTGACGCCGAGCAAGCTGCTCTGAATGCTGCGAATCAGCAGAACCAACCGGAGGAGGTTGTTCCGATCGGCCAGAGAAACCTACTGCGTAATCTGCCTGCTACGCGATCTGCCATCAACCCTCCACCGTGCACTAGGCAAGACTTCGAGATCAAGCCAGCCTTGATAAATCTGGTGCAAAGGAAGATCTTCAATGGACTTCCTGCTGAGATACCGATGGACCACATCGAGAACTTTGAGAAGATGTGTGGTTTCACTAAGGCGAATGGAGTACCACCCGATTACATTAAGTGTACTCTGTTCCCTTTCTCTCTTGATGGGAAAGCTTCTCGCTGGCTAGATTCCCTACCTACTGGATCACTCACCACTTGGGAACAAGTCCGATATGCTTTCTTGAGCCACTTCTACACGAAATCAAAGACGGCAGATCTGAGACAGAAGATCGCGACCTTCAAGCAGCTAGTAGACGAGCCGTTCTGCGATGCATGGGAGCGATTCAATGTCTACCGCAGGGAGTGCCCACATCAAGGTTTTGAGGAAAACTATCTGCTGGGAGTGTTTTACGATGGAGTAGACTGGGAGTACATGAACACTTTGAACTCAGCCAGTAATGGAGATTTCATGACCCAGTCCACTCAAGGTGCCTTCGCATTGATTGAGAACATGGCTTCAAGCTCAGCTGATAACAACCGCGAGACTGACCGCACTAAAAAGGTGAACAGCGTTGAAAACAGCAAGATTGATGAGCTCTCTGCCAAGGTCGATCAGCTGATTAAGAGCAACCAGAACCAGGTCTTCATCATGGAAGAATCCCCTCAGGATAAAGCAACCGCGGAAGGCACATCAGAGGCAGATCAGTCGGCTGAGGATCACTATGAAGTGAGCTATGTGAATGGGCAAGGATGGCAGTTCAAGAACTATCACCCGAACCCTAACGTGAGGAATAATCCCCACCTGTTCAATGCCCCTAAACCAGACGATAAAGCTCAAGGCAATCAGGGTCAGAACAATGGATACCAAAGGCCTCATGGCAATTAGGGAAGAACCTTTGTCCTCAACCCTGCTCAGAATGCCCAGTTCCACAGCCAGAAACAGTCGGTTAATCAGCAGGCTGCACAACCGGCTCAGACTGCTCTGCATGATGACATGAAGAACCTCGCAAATATGATGAGTCAACTGCTCCAAGGTCAGCAGATCCAAGGAAAAGCACTGAACCAGGTCACCAACGACATCAACACCAGGATGAATCATATGTATGCCTGAGTGCCAAGTATGACAATGTCTCAAGCCATATGCGACAGATGGATATTCAGATTGCTCAGACTGCTGAGAGTGTGAAGAGACAGCAAGGAACTCTCCCTGGAAAAACAGATAAAAACCCTAAGGAGTGCAATGCAGTGGGTCTAAGGAGTGGAAAGCAACTGCCTGATCTGGACCCCAGAAAATTCACATCGGCTGAGGAAGGGAAGCATAAGGAGTCGGATCAACCGCCTGAAGATGTACCTACAGATGCGGAAGAGGCAGAACAACCTACTGAGACTGTTCCGACTGAAGCAGAGCGAGCCGCTGGGGTTGTTCCAGCGACTGCAGCACCTTCTCCTGCTCGTTAGTATGTACCAAAAGTACCCTACCCTGTTCCAGCTAAGGTAACTCGCAAGGATAAGGAAGAGATGAAGTGCAGGAAGATGCTGGAAGACCTAACTGTCAAGCTCCCTCTGATGAGTGCGATCCAGATGATACCATCCATGCGTAGCTTTGTGAAGGGACTGATATCTGGAAAGATATCTGATGACAGCGAGTTCTGATTGTCTCTAAGGAGTGCAGTGCAATGCTCCAGAATAAAAGGACCAAGAAACTGGGTGATCCGGGAAAGTTTGTCCTCTCGGTTCAGATTGGGAGAACAGTCTTCTCATGCTCACTGGTCGATCTAGGGTCAAGCATAAACCTCATGCCCTATTCTGTGGCTAAGCGCCTTAGATACACAGACTTCAAGCCTATCAGGATGTCCCTAGTGTTTGCTGACTGATCCGTGAAGTCTCCAGTTGGGATCCTCGAAGATCTTCAAGTTTTGGTTGGGAACACACTGGTCCCGGCCGATTTCATTGTTCTGGAACTCGAGGAGGAGTCAAAGGATCCCCTGATCCTGGGCAGACCATTTCTATGCATTGTTGGAGCTATCATTGATGTCTGACAAGGGAAGATTGATCTCCATCTTGGAGATATTGTGATGAAGTTTGAGATGAACCAGATGCTCAAGAAGCCGATGCTGGATGGACAAACCTTTACTGTCCAAGAAAATGGTGATCCGCTAGAGCCTCATGAGGGAATGATTGAGGAAATTCTCACCGATGATCCTCTTGAACTCGCCTTAGTCAGAGCTGAAGCCGAGCAGATTTTAGAGAGTGTTGATGATGATGCTTATGCAAAGTTCCAGGATTCAGCCAGGAGTATTGAAAGGATGGTGGCAAATAAAAGTCTAGGAGAGAACATCGAGTCCAGCACATCGGCTGGAACAACCGCGCCTCAGAACCCGTCTGTTCCGGCAGCTCAGACCGATGACTCATGGAGCGAGCTGAAAGCTCCAAAGGTAGAGCTCAAATCCCTTCCCAAGGGACTCACGTCTGCATTTCTTGGACCCAACTCTACATATCCTGTCATTGTGAATGCTGACCTGAACAATGCCGAGACTGCTCTGCTTTTGTGTGAACTGAGAAAATATCGTAAGGCACTGGGTTATTCTCTGACTGACATACCTGGCATTTCACCTGATCTGTGCATGCATAGAATACACCTGGATGATGAATCAATGACTTCTGTAGAACATCAGAGGAGGTTAAACCCAAATCTAAAAGATGTTGTAAAGAAAGAGATAATGAAACTTCTAGAAGCAGGTGTGATCTATGCGATATCTGATAGTAAGTGGGTTAGTCCTGTGCATGTAGTACCTAAGAAGGGTGGGATCACTGTGGTAACAAATGAAAAAAAATGAATTGATCCCTACTAGAACAGTTACTGGTCATCGCATGTGCATTGATTTTTGTAAGCTTAATGATGCGCCTCGTAAGGATCACTTCCCACTTCCTTTTATTGATCAAATGCTTGAGAGATTGGCTAACCACCCTTACTATTGCTTTTTAGATGGTTATTCAGGTTTCTTTCAGATTCTCATCCACCCAGACGATCAGGAGAAGACGACGTTCACATGCCCTTATGGAACATATGCATACAGGAGGATGCCCTTCGGCTTGTGCAATGCTCCAGCGACCTTCCAGCGCTGCATGATGTCTATTTTTACTGATCTGATCGAAGACACAATGGAAGTTTTCATGGACGATTTCAGCATATATGGAAGCTCCTTTCATGTATGTTTGTCAAATTTGTGCAGAAGCGATGCGAGGAGAAGCATCTGGTGCTGAACTGGGAGAAATGTCACTTCATGGTCAGGGATGGGATTGTTCTGGGACACAAGATATCAGAGAAAGGCATTGAGGTGGACAAGGCAAATATCTTGGGACACGCTGGTTTCTATAGGAGGTTCATCCAGGACTTCTTTAAGATCGCGAGACCACTCACTCGGTCGCTCTGCAAAGAAGCTCAGTTCGCTTTTGACAGCGACTGCCTAGCCGCATTTCACACGATCAAGGGAGCTCTAGTCAGTGCACCAGTTGTCCAACCTCCAGACTGGGATCTTCCTTTTGAGATCATGACAGATGCAAGTGATTTTGCAGTGGGAGCGGTCCTTGGACAGCGTAAAAACAAGAAGCTTCACGTGATATACTATACAAGCAGGACCTTAGATGAAGCTCAGTGCCGATACGCAACCACAGAGAAGGAGCTCCTTGCCATCGTGTTCGCTTTTGAGAAGTTCAGATCCTATCTGGTTGAATCAAAGGTGATTGTGCACACAGACCACGCGGCTCTCAAGTACCTACTCACGAAGAAGGATGCTAAACCGCGGCTTTTAAGATGGATCCTCTTGCTTCAAGAATTTGATCTGGAGATAAGAGACAAGAAGGGGGTTGATAATGGAGTGGCAGATCATCTCTCTAGGATGAAAGTGTCATATGAGACAGTTCTTGACGAGGAACAACTGATGGAATACGTCAACGCGATTGGTCTGTGCAACTTGGAACAGTCGTCACCGGTCATCAAGGACTTTTCTCGCGTAGAAAGAGCATTCGTTGCAGTGATCCAGAAGCAGTACCTGAACCTTCCATGGTTTGCTGAGATTGCCAACTTCTTGGCAGCTGAGAAAGAGCCTTTGAGGTTCACTGGGAATGAGAAGAGGAAATTTCTAAGGGAAGCGAGGCACAACTTCTGGGATGAGTCGTATCTATATCAGCAAGGTAAGGATGGGATCTTCAGAAGATGTGTTCCAGAGGCTGATATTCCAGGGATCCTTCACCACTGTCACGGTTCCTCTTATGCTGGTCATTTTGCCACCTTCAAAACAGTATCCAAGATCCTCCAAGCCGGTTTCTGGTGGCCCACTATGTTCAGAGATGCTCACGCTTTCATATCACGATGCAATTCATGCCAAAGGATGGGGAGTATAAGCAAGAGAAACGAGATGCCTCAGAACTATATCTTGGAAGTTTAAGTGTTCGACTGCTGGGGGATTGATTTCATGGGACCATTCCCAGTCTCTCACAAGAACGAGTACATCTTGGTTGCTGTGGACTATGTCTCCAAGTGGGTAGAAGCGATTGCTAGTCCAACCAATGATGCGCGAGTTGTAACCAAGATGTTCACCTCCATCATCTTTCCAAGATTTGGAGTGCCTAGAGTGGTTATAAGCGATGGTGGAACTCACTTCATCAATAAGTTGTTCCAAGGATTGCTGAGCAAGAATGGTGTGAAACACAAAGTTGCAACCGCCTATCATCCCCAAACAAGTGGTCAAGTGGAAGTTTCCAACAGAGAGATCAAGAGCATCCTGCAGAAAACTGTCAACACCACCCACAATGACTGGTCCCTTAAGCTTGACGATGCTCTCTGGGCGTACAGAACAGCCTACAAGAACCCTTTAGGGACCACTCCCTATCATCTGGTCTATGGCAAGGCGTGCCACCTACCTGTTGAGTTAGAATACAAGGCGGCTTGGGCTGTCAAACAACTCAACTTCGACATCAAACCCGCCAAGGAGAGGCGAACCATTCAGATCCACGAGTTGGAAGAGATCAGGCATCTGGCCTATCAGAGTTCTAAGATCTACAAGGAGAAGACCAAGGCGTTTGATAGTGCTCAAATTACCCAGTAGAGCTTACTCTCTCAAATAAGAGGTACAGCTGTAGTACTTAGGGATCGAATCACGAGGAGCTAGGGAACCAATTAAATAAAATCAACTAATCAATCCTAGGCAAGGTTGGTTTATATGATAGAAATGAAAATAACAATTCCTAAAATGAGCAAGGTAGTTGCTCTAACTAACAATAAGATGGGTTGTTTAAATGGGATAAAGAGTGCTAGACATAGGGTTTCTATTCAGGAATGGAGATTATAATTTCTATAAATGCTTTAATAAGTTGCTTGCATGATACTATAGATCTCAGCCGCTTAACATATGTGATGAATCACTGGTTAAAATATCTAGATCTCTGGCCACACCTTTCGCATGATGACACAGAAAAAGAGTCGGTCGATATCCTTTTGAGATATCGAGGGATACACCTTTCGCGGCGCCGATCGATTCACCTGTCTGGATATCGATCGACGGCTTCTAGATCTGCCTAGGCGCGAGCCGAATATGACCACAAGGTCTCAAGGAGGAACTGTCGTTCTTCTCAACGGGAAACATGCATCGCTCAAATGGATAATTCAAGATAATCTAAGATCCTAGTGATCTATGTTCTAGTTAGCTAATCTAAAACAAGCATAGGGTACAATCCATTTGATGAGTATCACAACTTAGCAATTATAGTTTGGGGCTAATCCCACAAACCTATTTAAACCCTAGATCTAACAAGTAGACTACTCAGACATAGCTAAGCAATTCATGACAATAGATAGATGAAAGAATTGCATAGATAGAATAAAGTAGAAATACAAAAGGAGATGAGAAATCTCTCCAATCTCTCTCAAACAAATAAAACTCTAGTCTCTCTCTCACACTCTCTGCTTTGAGGGTTGTTAAAAGCTTCAAGCTTCAAGGTCTCAAACTCTTTCCTAAAAAACACTTAGCAGGAGTATTTAAGCATTTCCATTAGGTTAAAAACTCGTCAGGGGCAATATTGTAATTTGGTGAAGTCTTGGTGAAGTAGTCGGCTAAACAATTTCGTCCTCGATATCGATCGACAACACTGAACATGTATCGATCGATTATAATCTTCTAGTACGCGGATCTTCTCAGCTACATCGATCGACAACTCGGGATGAGTATCGATCGATTATAATCGCAATGTTGACTTCCGACTTAGTCTTGAATGGTCAACTCGGGTGTATCATCTCTTGTACTCCAAAATGCTCCAAAAATATCACTTCCTCACAAAATGCTCCTGAACCTGAAAACATACCTAACAGGCTAGAAAATAGATTAAATATATAATAAAATACTAGTATACCATGGTTAAAGACGGGTGAAATCCATGGTATATCAACTCCCCCAGACTTACTCCTTTGCTTGTCCTCAAGCAAAAACAGTAGTCTTTGGAAAGGTTTGGAAATAGCAGGAACTTAAGGATTCAATATATTAAAGTCATCACTCTATGGGTTTGCAATTCATGTCTAAACATCCTAATCACAGAAGTTCATCATGCCTTATCCTAGCTTAGCAACCAAACTCATCTAGTCAACAACTTAGCAATTCTTATCTGACGTTCCCCTCTACTAACCTCATATCTTAACATAAAATAAAAGTGTAAGCTTTACCTTGGGAGTATCGATCAAAGGACACATGGATTCAACTCAAACAAGTATCTGAACACACAGGTAGTCTTCTCTGACTCCTTTCTCCCCTCTTCTCTCTTCTCTAAATCCCTTATTAGTTTCAATTTCAACAGGTTTCGATGCCACATAGGTCATCTAGTCCATCTCATTGACATTTGCATTGTAACTCATACATTTTTGACAAAGTGTAGCGAATAATGGGGTCGCAGGAATCACTCCTACCCCTCGTTTCCACAATGTGTGATCATCCTTGAGATTTAGAATACTGGGGTCGCAGGAATCACTCCTACCCCTCTGCCTCTCAAGAAATCATTTCAATCTTTTATAACATAAACTTAGATCTTGAGATGCCGAAGATAGAGAAGGAAGGAAACCAGAAACACACAGATTTTTTACCTTCCAGACTTGTATGAAGATTCCGATCCAGTGATATCCAAGCCCCAAGACAAGCAAATAAGTCCGTATTAGTGTTGGAGGTCAGCTTTGGTTCCTTCAAACAATCTTAGCTAGTGAATATAGATGGCAAGTTGATCCACTTTAGCATCTTTAGTACTATCTGCAATCAGTAATCTAGAATGGTGCTAAAGAGTGGTCAGACAATCAAATATAAATTCATATCAATGTTCCTATAATACTTATGCGAAACATAATTTTGAAAAACAATTTAAATAAAAACCAAAATAAAAAGACATATTAGTAAACTTCCCCCCCCCCCAGACTTAAATTACACTGTCCCAGTGTAACACAGCTGGTGGTGAGGTAAATAAATAAAACATAATTAATAAATATAACAAGTTAGAATGAATAAACCTGATCGACAAGATGTCGATCGATTCGTAGTGGTATACGTCGATCGTTGGTAATGGTCGTGTGGTGTCGAGCGATATGAATGGTGAATGTCGGTCGATGGAATTATCCTTCTACTTGGACCTAATAAAAACTGCAAAATAAATCCGAAAAAAAAATAAAAGCAAAAATGAAAAATAAAATTAAATAAAGAAAAATAAAACCTAATAGTGGGTTGCCTCCCACTCAGCGCTTGGTTATAGTTATTTAGCTTGACTGTGGTAGGTGAGTGACTCATGGGGTGCAGAAACTGCTGATTGCCGGACAGCAATCATCAATCTTGTGTCTCCTACTATTTTACCATGTGGCGACGAAGCTTCTTGTGGCATCATCCGCTCGTAGTTGTTTCTTATCTATCTGGAGGACTGTATCTTGAAGTTTCCTCACAGAATTCTCGATGTATTTGATTTTGTCAACTTTCCTGTCGATGGTCTGGTAGGTATGTACGGATAATAATTTCAGCTCACTCTGTAATGCATCGATCCTGTCCAGAATAAACTGATCTCGGTCTGTTAAAGACTCGGTGTCGATCGATGCTACGAGATGCGCGTCGGTCATTTCGCTGAGGGGTATGTCGGTCGACTCAGAATCCACTTTGTCGATCGACTGCGAGCATTGTCCTTGGTACTGCAGAGTACGTATATTGCTCTTCATATGGCGAGTAGTTCTGCATAGGCTGTTAACTCGTTCGTTAACAGTATAATCAATGGTATCACAGGTCCCGTGGAGTCTCCTCTCCATAGCATCCATAGCCTCGTACAACTCATGTCGAAGTTCATCAACCGCTGCTGTAGTGCATTCTCTTCTCGCTGGTGGTGGCTCGATGTCAATCGATGTTGGTCTAGGCCTGTCGATCGATGTTGCCGTGTTGTCACGAAGGCCAAGATGATCTTGAACTATGCTCATGTCTCTTTGTAGCTCGTTCAGCTGTTGTGACATTGTGGCCTGGAACCGCATGATAGGTGAACTGAAAATTTCATCCTTCCTTATGTACGATTTCATCCTATCTTCCAGTTCTGCGAACCTCGTGTCGATCGATGATGAAGAATGTGTGTCGATCGATGATGAAGAATGTGTGTCGATCGATGGAAAAGTAGCATTCTGAGCTTGGTCATTCTGGCGAATTGTGTCCAACTCTTTCTGTAGAAGATCTATCCTTTTGCTTAACCATTCGACATTGTTGTTGAGAGGGCTGTAGACGTCTCCAATCCGTGTATTGATGTAAGCAATCTCACATTCATCTTTCTTAGGTGATGAACAGTCTGGCCGGTCCATGGGTGTAGTCTTGCCTGTGTCGATCGATGGTACAGGTACACTGTCGGTCGATACTGGTGGCGTAGCCTCTTTCTCAAGCATGGTCAATATGTTTCCAAGCTCCACTCTTATCTCAGCCATATCATTCTGGAAGTCCTTGTAACTGACATCCAAAGGCTGGAAAGTGTCTTCCACCATTGTGTGCATGTTTGCCTCAAGGTGCGCCTGAGCTCTCCATACATCAATCACCATATCATCTACCTCCTCTCTACTGTAGGGCACTGGTGGTGGTGTGTATGCATGGTAAGGGCGTGTGTGTATTGGAAGGCGTAAGAACCTCTGTGAAAAAGGGATGCTCTATCCAAAAGTCTCTTTACTTGCTCCTTGGTAACATGGATGATCTCACCATCAACTCCTCTAGCATAGCCAAACTCATCTCTGTAGACACCATATTCATCCTTAGCCTCCCACTTGAATCTCCTGGATCCATCAGTATTGAAGGCACGTCGTCCAAACTCCAATCGTCTGTCGGGCGATCTGACTCTTGGTCTGTCGATCGATCCGGGATATCCGCCGTCGATCGATGGTGTTGAAACGATGTCGATCGATGGTGTTCGTCGAGGTGGACCGAAGTGTTGAGGAACTGGATCCTCCCTTGTGTTGGTGTTGTGGTTGTCCTGGACGTGATTTAGGATGTCTGGATGGCTAGGTTGCTGTGTGAACAGGTTTTCTGGTCCATTAGCAACTTGGAGGATGTCTGCTATGTCTTCTCTGGTTATGTGCAGAACTCTTCCATCCATAGCTCTTGCATAGCCATCTGTGTCCCTGAAAATTCCAAATTCATCAGGTGTTAGTGAAACGTTCCTGATATCGTGAGGTTCATGAGATCTCGCTTGAGCTCTGTTTAAGGTGTCGATCGATGGGTGTGTGGTGGTGGCGATCGATGGCACGTCTAGCTGCACGGTTGGATCGATTGAACATGTTGTTGCAGTCTTCCATTGATGAATCTCTGAATGTTGGAAGCTGCTGGGTAGAAGGTGAAAAGTTTTGAATTTTCGCGGCTTGAGTTGTCAACCTTTTATACCCATGTGTTGCCCTAATCGGTGAAATTCCGATTTTGTCCTTCAAGTCGTCCGGGTTAATATCGATCGATATGATACTGGCAATGTCGATCGATGGACGATGTCGTTTTGCAGGATGAAGTAGATAATCGATCGATGGTGGGCGTTTGATGTCGATCGATTGTGGGAATCGAATTGCAAATCTGTCATTCTCCAAGTAATTTTCCCAAGCTCTCTCTCTTCCCAATAGTCTGCATCATGTTCTTCACTGTGGTCTCCACTGTGGGAAGAGGTGGCTATGTCTACTGCAAAACTCTCATGAAATCCGCTATCCGCCCAATTCCTTACTGAGTAATCATCTTCCTTTCGGTTGGGTGGGATGGCGAAATTCGGGTAGCAATGATCTGGTAGATCGAGTTCATCATCTGGTGGGTCTCTGTCAATCGATGATCCATAGTTGTTGTCGATCTCCTCTGACTTGTAAGTGTCGATCGATGACGTTAAAGTACTGTCGATCGATCCCGAGTACTCTGTCTCGTACTCGACTTCACAATGACAAACTGCGATGATACCAGTATCATCTTCTTGTACCACTGGTTTGGCTGGTGGTTTGCCAAGCTTGACAGGGTCGTAGTGGATCTCTGGATCTATCATAGTCAAGCACATCCTGTTGGTGTTCATGTCACATATGGCTCCTACTGTAGCCATAAATGCTCTTCCAAGTAAGAGGGAAGAGTTCCAATTTAGCTTGATATCTAGGACATGAAAATCCACAGGGACGATAGCATCACCAATATGTACCTCTAGGTCTTTGATGAAGCCTCCAGAGTTTATCTGAGATTAATCCACGAAAGTAAAGATCTCTGGTGAAGGCTCTACTTGCAGGCCCAGATGGTCTGCCATGACTTTTGGTAAGATGCTGACTGATGAACAAGTGTCACATAGTGCATGAGGAAATTCAATCCCTTGTATCACACAGGGTATTACAAACTTCCCAGGATCACTCTTCTTTGGCAAAGTAATCCTCTTCCTCATATCTTCTCTGACATTGTCAAACCTTCTCCTAATGTCAGTTTCAGTCTCCCTTGTTTCTCTGAAGAACATCCACAATCTCTTTGTGAAATAAACCTCCTCAAAAGGTTTCTCTGGTGGGATTCCGATAACTCTCTTAGTGAAACCATCAATCTCCTTTTCATTAGCTTCCCTCTTAAGGTTCTTAGGAATCTTCTCCTTCCTACTCCTTAACCTTCTTCCTTCAGTTCCCTCTGATGTAGGTGTAGTGTCTGAAAGGTTACCAGTGATTTTGGTAGGGTTAGCTTGTGGTTTCGGTGTGGGTCTGAGTGCAGTAATTCGGATGCTGTCTATCGATGGTAGTTGCACTCGGTATGTGAGAGGTGCGTGTCGATCGATAGATGGAGAAAAGGGTCGATCGATACGGTTCTCTTCTTTGTGTCGATCGATGAGTGGCTCGTCTCGTCGGTCGATATCTTCGTCGGTGTGGGTGGGTGGGTATGGATGAGAAACTGTGAATTCAGCATGTGTCAATATCCTAACCGCTTTGCAATCCGCAAGCGTGTCCGGAAAAGACATCGTCGATGTCGATCGATGTGGACTAGTTGGTGTCGATCGACACCATTGTGATCCACCGAGACTTAGTGAACTTTCCACTTCAAAGTCTCATTCTTGTAGTTTCTCCTGTTTCACCACTTGCCAGAAATCATCATCTATGATAGCATTGACGTGGTGTTTCCTATTTCCTTCCCCTACTTCCTTAGAAGTTCCAATCCTCCTGATAGAGTCTTCAGTCTGGACAATCTGTGTCTCAAGTTTCTTAACTTGAGTGCAGATGGTGTCTATCCTCGTGGTCAGATTGTTGAAGACAGAATCAATCTTCCCATTGAAGTCTACTGTAAGCTTCTGCTGACCTTCCAGAACTTATCAATCTTGGCATCAAACTTACTCTCCTGAGTGGGTGGCGGTGGGTTTTGGTAAGCTGAGTTGCCCTAGTTCCTTGTGTTGGTGAAGGGTTTCTGATACTGTGAACTATGGTTGTAGTTACTCTTCTGACCACTGCCAAAAAAGTTTCTGTTTCCACTCTGGTTTCCATATCTCTGAAATCCAGTACCTCCAATGTAGTTCACATCTTCCTCTGTATCATCCTCTCTAGCCTCTCCTTCTTCAGCTGAGCAGACTGGCTGCCCCAGAAATGCATGTAAAGCATCTATCTTGGCTCTGACTTCATTCATCTGGTCTTCCCCGATGGCTGCAACCGATTTCTTCTTGTCAGAGTCAGTGTTCTTGGTGCTGCTGTTGTTGGCTAGGTTATCAATAAGTCTCACAGCCTCTATTGGATTCCTAGTGTTGAAGTTCCCCTCACTAGCAGTATCAAGAGCCATCCGATACCGTAAGGTGATACCTCTGTAGAAAGTGCTTAACAGCTGCACTTCATTGAATCCATGGTGTGGACAGTCTCGCTGGAAGAACTTGAATCTGATCCACGCGTCTTTAAAAGTCTCACTAGGCTTTTGCGCAAAAGTGGCGATTTTACTTCTTAAGTCTTCAGCACGTGCCTCATCAAAGAAATTACGCAGGAATGCATTTTTGATGTCGGCCCAGGATGTCAGTGATCCTGTAGGTAGCTGCTTGAGCCAGTGTGAAGCTTCTCCAATCAGTGAGTATTTGAAGAGCTTGCAGAGTAGGTAGTCCTCGGGGACTCCATCCATACGAATAGCAGCGATAAGATCCTCGAACCTCTCCAGATGGTCCATAGGATGCTCGTGTGATTGCCCAGAATAAGGTATCTGAGACACGAGAGAGTAGTACTGAGGCTTGAGCTCGAAGTTCGGCTTCTGAATCTCTGGAAGTCGGATAACTGATCTGTTGGTGTAGTACTCGTCTGGACGGTTATAGTCTGCCAACGATCGTGTTTGAGCTTCTCCTGTAGCCTCAGCTTCTGGCTCAGGGATTATGTTTCCCTGTGCATCTGGTTTCTGACCTGTTGCATTATGCAGATGACCATCTTGGTCATACAGGTTTCCATTCTCGCCCTGCGTGAGAATAACAATCGCGACCATGCTTCGCGGATTAGTGTCGATCGATATACGGTTAGAAGTATCGAACGATGTGGATCGGCGAACGTTATCGGTTGACGGTCCTGTCTGAGTGTCGATCGACTGTTGAACGTGAGTATCAGTCGACGGTGTTGCGTTTCTGTCGATCGATGCGGAGCGTAGGTCTTTGCGGATTGAACGTTCCAAGTGTGCAGGATCCTCTGAGAATAAAAGTTGATTTCCCCTGTTGCTTCTGGTACTGCTGGGCATGTACCTGAAAAGACAAGAAAAACAATTTAAATCAGAAAAGGGGGTAAAAGAAAAACCTAAGATTAATAAGATTATATCTAATGGCGATCAAAGCTCCCCGGCAACGGCGCCAAATTTGATAGTGCTCAAATTACCCAGTAGAGCTTACTCTCTCAAATAAGAGGTACAGCTGTAGTACTTAGGGATCGAATCACGAGGAGCTAGGGAACCAATTAAATAAAATCTAATAATCAATCCTAGGCAAGGTTGGTTTATATGATAGAAATAAAAATAACAATTCCTAAAATGAGCAAGGTAGTTGCTCTAACTAACAATAAGATGGGTTGTTTAAATGGGATAAAGAGTGCTAGACATAGGGTTTCTATTCAGGAATGGAGATTATAATCTCTATAAATGCTTTAATAAGTTGCTTGCATGATACTATAGATCTCAGCCGCTTAACATATGTGATGAATCACTGGTTAAAATATCTAGATCTCTGGCCACACCTTTCGCATGATGACACAGAAAAAGAGTCGGTCGATATCCTTTTGAGATATCGAGGGATACACCTTTCGCGGCGCCGATCGATTCACCTGTTCTGGATATCGATCGACGGCTTCTAGATCTGCCTAGGCGCGAGCCGAATATGACCACAAGGTCTCAAGGAGGAACTGTCGTTCTTCTCGACGGGAAACAGGCATCGCTCAAATGGATAATTCAAGATAATCTAAGATCCTAGTGATCTATGTTCTAGTTAGTTAATCTAAAACAAGCATAGGGTACAATCCATTTGATGAGTATCACAACTTAGCAATTATAGTTTGGGGCTAATCCCACAAACCTATTTAAACCCTAGATCTAACAAGTAGACTACTCAGACATAGCTAAGCAATTCATGACAATAGATAGATGAAAGAATTGCATAGATAGAATAAAGTAGAAATACAAAAGGAGATGAGAAATCTCTCCAATCTCTCTCAAACAAATAAAACTCTAGTCTCTCTCTCACACTCTCTGCTTTGAGGGTTGTTAAAAGCTTCAAGCTTCAAGGTCTCAAACTCTTTCGTCAAAAACACTTAGCAGGAGTATTTAAGCATTTCCATTAGGTTAAAAACTCGTCAGGGGCAATCTTGTAATTTGGTGAAGTCTTGGTGAAGTTGTCGGCTAAACAATTTCGTCCTCGATATCGATCGACAACACTGAACGTGTATCGATCGATTATAATCTTCTAGTACGCGGATCTTCTCAGCTACATCGATCGACAACTCGGGATGAGTATCGATCGATTATAATCGCAATGTTGACTTCCGACTTAGTCTTGAATGGTCAATTCGGGTGTATCATCTCTTGTACTCCAAAATGCTCCCAAAACATCACTTCCTCACAAAATGCTCCTGAACCTGAAAACATACCTAACAGGCTAGAAAACAGATTAAATATATAATAAAATACTAGTATACCATGGTTAAAAACGGGTGAAATCCATGGTATATCAGCGTTCCATGACAAACGGATCATCAGCAGAAGCTTTGCTCCGAATGATCGGGTCTTACTCTTCAACTCCAGAGTTAAGCTGTTCCCTGGAAAGCTTAAGTCCAGATGGTCTGGACCTTTCACCATCAAGGAGGTTCCCCCCTATGGAGCTGTTGTGTTGCTGGACACAAGAGGTGGAGAATTTGTTTTTAATGGTCAGCGTCTCAAGCCATATCTTGCTGATACAACAATCGCTGAAGGTGTAGAGATACCCTTAAGCGATCCACCTCAAGCCTAATCGGCTCATTGAAGTCAAGCTAGTGACAGAAAACAAGCGCTTGGTGAGAGGCAACCCACTGGTGAGTGTAAATATTGTTTTCTTTTTGTCTTTATCATTCTAGGAACTAACTTGCAGGTTGAAAAATCAAGAAAACTCGAGACCATTCCAGGAGAACACTCCAACGGTTGTTCCCAGGTAAGTACTCGAACAAAAAAAAATAAATAAAAAGGAAGGGGAAGCGGTTTTGGTTGGCCTTTTTAAAGCCCAAACACTCCACTCCCCACTATCTCTCTCTCTCGCCGCAAACTACCCCCTTTAGAACCCTAAATCGCAAATCACTCTTCTCTCTTCCTCTCCATCGATTTTTAGTTCTCACCTCTTGGGTTCTCTAGAGATTGGTTTGTTTTGCAGGAATCAGCTCTCCAATCAAGGTAAACACTCAAGAAACGTCCCACTCTTTGCGCATGCAATTCGCGATTGGGAGTGATTTCTTGGATCCTCTTTTCCCTTTATGCTTTGCGATTTCATCCTAGATTGTAACTCTTGATAGTATACTTGCTACTAGGATTGAATTGATGATTGATTTTGAATGGAAGAGGAACCGATTTGTTGATTGTGATTCTTGATCTTTGCGATATATGCTGTAGAGATTGAGGCTTGTGTAGGTTGTCTAGCAATCGATGGACTTGAGTAAAACAAGAAGATTGGATTGTTCCATCGTTTCTAGAACAACCGACGAACTGTGCTGATATTGGGATATTGTTTTTGTTTTGCAGATGCCTCCAAATATGAGAAACGCAAGGGCCGCCAAGAGCACAGCTTCTCCAGCCGTGAGAGCTCCACCTGGTTACCCATGGCCGAACAAGACTGAGGGCGAGCCCATCGACCTCAATGACTCGATGCTCCTTGACTACAATGTTGAGGGATGGGACAAGGAGTCAGCAACGAGATACAACCGGCTCCTTCTAGCAGAGATCTTGCCCACAAGGTTCGCGCACCAGGAGACCCTAGCCGATCTAGGCCTTGACACTGAGGTGTTTGACACGATGCAGGCTATGGGACTCATGCCTCTCTGTTTCCAAGCCAGGTTCTCTACCCGGATTTGGTCAGGCAAGTGCTCGCGACGTGCCAGATCACTTATGAGAACCCCAATGAGCCTACATACGAGAACTGCTTCTTCTCCTTCATGGCTGATGGCAAGTTCTGCTCCATCTCTCTCAACGATCTGAACGAGCTACTCGAGATTGCAGACACACCTAAGGGAGTTTCAGTGGAGAAGAAGTTCAAGCCGGCAGACACCTTTTGGGATCTCATTGCAGCCGGCAAGTTCACCTCTCGCAAGGCCTACCAGTCGCAGAGTCGGAACCCTGCTATCCGGATCATCGCCAAGATCGTGTCCAACGTCCTGTTCGCGAAGGAGTACACCTCCAAGATCACGAATGGAGAGCTCCAGGTTCTCTACACGGGACTTGAGGACGAGATGCGCAGAGAGAAGATCACCCCGATCCAGGAAGTCAAGACCAACCCAGGGTTCCATCTCATCTCCATGTTCGCTGAGCGCAAGGACACCTTGATTCGGACTGATGACAAGAAGAATCGTTCCGGCAGTCTGCTCACTCCCTTGTTCCAGCACTTCAACATCAACCACATCTCCTACACGGTTGTCTCTGAGAAGGAGTACATTGATACTCCTTACCTGATCGCATGCCACATCTTGCGCGACGAGAACACTTATAAGTTCCAAGACAAGGAAGGGAACCCTCTGTACTGCAAGCTCTCTATGCCTGGGTTCACAGACTTCTTGTCTCTGGAGAACATTGTGTTCTCACTCGATGAAGAGCACCTCTGCGATGATCCGCGAGCGCCGGTACAGAACGATGATGATGACATGGATGATGTGGAGCATGTGACTCCACCGGCTGATGGTGAGTATGACCTGGAGGACTTCACCGATGTGACTGATGATCACGCCTACAGACGCTGGATGGTTGAGTCCCAGAAGAAGAACAACAGCCTCCTCTAGAGGATACTCAGGGCGATCACAGGCGGCTGCATTGGAGCCCAGGAGGAGCGTACACCACAGAGAACAAGGCGCCCAGGCAAGGAGCAAGCCGGAACATCCACTGGAGCAGAGAGACTGCCGAGGAACAGGAGGACAGCTGGTCACTCCGGTAGCGGCGATTCAGACTGAGTCCGAAAGGACTATTTCTATCCCTTTGTCTTATCCATCTGAACTATTTATTTTTCATGTTATTTGCTTCTGTTTGCTGTGTTTCAGCTTCCTTTGATTTATTTTCACAACCAGGGATGGTGTGACCTAAGTCTGGGGGAGCGATTGTACTATATTTGCTTGTGTGTTTTTTGAGTCAGTCCTTGTGTCATTTTAATGTTTTTATCGAGTCAGTTTTTAGGATCGAGTAAGTGAAAACTATTGTGGGAATCAGGACCTTATTTTGTGATGCTCTTTAACCACCTCGTGCTTTAACCTTCTTATTCAGTGACCTTAGCAGTGATGAAAGACCCACACATGGACCTGGAACACCCTGACTTATCTCATTTGACACTCCAGAAGTTCTATACCGATCAGGTTACACTGGGCAGACTTAACTCCACTTTATCTGAACCTAATCTGGACTTTAATTCTTCTTGTCATGGGCACTAGATCAAGGTAGCTGTTCCTGAGTGACTTTAACTACACTCAGGACTTCCTATCCGATTTTATCCCTCTTGCTGTTCCTGAGTGGCTAGCTCATCTTTAGCTAGTTCCCAGCTTGAACCCTGACCTTTTGTTCCACCCTCATGCATTTGCTTTTCTAGTACTTTATGTGCAGATATGTGCAAAAAGGTCGGAGAGGAAAGGATCGACGCAGTTCTTACTCATCAATACATAGTGGAAGAAGGCGGAACAATCAGTGCAGACAAGAGAACAACCAGAGTGCATGTTCCGGTACTAGAGAGAACAACGAATGAAGTAAGTGGCTAGAACGAACCGGGATGAATCACCAGTGGCATCATGTACATCACTTGTTACCTCCTTACTCGTCACCCCAGCATTTTGTATTTCAGTAAAAAAAAAAAAAAAAAGATTAAGTTTTTATTTTTGCTTTGATTTACTGGTGACGAGAAGGGGAAGAATCCATGATGCATGCCAGTGGGGAAGTTGAGAAAGTGATGGTGGTTTCAGTGAAGTGTTCTGAAGGGGAAGTTGAATCGCGCAGAGCACTCCTATGATCGATCTATCAGAGAGCAGTCTGATCAGCAGAGATGAGTAAGGACTATGGACCTTAATGGAGCCGTCCTCTCACGACCATTTTGTGCGATATCCTGCATCCGCTCTTTGTAAACCCTAAACACTCTTGAACTCCACCATAAAAGTTAGCATGTTCTATACCTAGCCCGTTCTCTCTGAGTAGAGCCTGTGACAAGAAGCTCACGCTGATCTTAGTTGAACATAAGGATTTTTGTCTCGAAAGTGTTGCCTTTTCAGGTTGAGATGTAAAGTAAGGAGCCGGTCTTTGAACAGCGATCAGGGGGGTTCTCAGTAAGTGTGTGCGGTCCTAATCTACAGCTTGTATGGTTCAGAGATTTGTGGTAAAAGTATGGTTTCTAAGAGTAAGCGAGTTCCCATGCTTTCAAACCTTTCTCCATGTTCTTGGTACTTGTCTTGTTCGAGGACAAACAAGGATCTAAGTCTGGGGGAATTGATATATGGTGTTTTTCACATCATTGTATATATGTTTTCATTTGTTTCAAGTCACTAATTCGTGTCAGTCTAGTCCTTTTTGGCTTTTTACACGTTTGGAATTAGTAGAAGAGATAAGAGAAGGTGCATGACGAAAAGATGTTCTTTTGGAGCAATTCTGCGGAGAACACTCAAGTAGAACAGTCCCGAGACTGTTCTCTCTCAAGCGGAACAAGCAGACGGAGTGATCCGGAGATTGTTCCCGACGAATATGGAAACTCCTATTTCGGGAATTAAAGCCCTGTTGCCCTAATCTCTTTTCTTCTGATTGGCGCCTCCATATAACAATCGCAGATGACCATCTTTGTCATACAGGTTTCCATTCTGGTCCTGCGTGAGAATAACAATCGCAACCATGCCTCGCGGGTTAGTATCGATCGATGTACGGTGAGTAATATCGAACGATGTGGATCGTCGAACGGTATCGGTCGACGGTGCTGTCTGAGTATCAGTCGACGGTTGAACGTGAATATCAGTCGACGGTACTGCGGTTCTGTCGATCGATGCGGAGCGTAGGTCTTTGCGGATTGAATGCTCCAAGTGTGCAGGATTTTCTGAGAATAGTAGTTGATTTCCCCTATTGCTTCTGGTACTGATGGGCATGTACCTGAAAAGACAAGAAAAATTTTAATCAGAAAGGGGGTAAAGAAAAGAAAAACCTAAGATTAATAAAATTAAATCTAATGGCGATCAAAGCTCCCCGGCAACGGCACCAAATTTGATAGTGCTCAAATTACTCAGTAGAGCTTACTCTCTCAAATAAGAGGTACAGCTGTAGTACTTAAGGATCGAATCACGAGGAGCTAGGAAACCAATTAAATATAATCAATTAATAAATTCTAGGTGAAGTTGGTTTTAATGATGAAAATGTAAATAACAATTCCTAAAATGAGCAAGGTAGTTGCTCTAACTAACAATATGATGGGTGTTTCAATGAAATGAAGAGTGCTAGACTTAGGGCTTTTATTCAGGAATGAAGATTATATAATGTCTATAAATGCCTAACAAGTTGTTTACATGATACTATAGAACTCAGTCGCTTAACTCTCAGTGATGTCTCACTGGTTAAATAATCTAGATTTTTGGCCTCAACTGTCGTATCTTGACACAGAAAAAGAGTCGATCGATATCCTTTAGAGATATCGATCTATACACCTTTCGTTCGGCGATCGATTCACCTGTCGGGATATCGATCGACGGCTTCTAGATATGCCTAGGCGCGAGCTGATAATGAACACTAGTTCTCAAGGAGGCGGTTAGTTCTTCTCCAAGGAGATACTAGTTCAAACAGATAATTCAAGATATCAATATCGTAGTAATCTATATTCTAGTTAGCTACTCTAGAACAAGCTTAGGGTGCAATCTATTTGATGAATATCACAACTTAGCAATTATAGTTTGGGGCTAATCCCACAAACCTATTTAAACCCTAGATCTAACAAGTAGACTACTCAGACATAGCTAAACAATTCATAACAATAGATAGATGAAAGAATTGCATAGATAGATAAAAGTAGAATAATAAATGGAGTTCACAAATCTCTCCAATCTCTCAAAACATGTAAAACTCTAGTCTCTCCCTCACACTCTCTGCTTTGCCTCTCAATACTTGTGTTTCTTAGAGTCTTCAAAGCTTGCATGCCGTCAAAAACACTTAGCAGGAATATTTAAGCATTTCCATTAGGTTAAAAACTCGCCAGGGACAATCTCGTAATTTGATGAAGTCTTGGTGAAGTAGTCAGCTAAACCATTTCGTCCTCGATATCGATCGACAACACTAGATGTGTATCGATCGATTATAATCTTCTAATACGCGGATCTTCTCAGCTACATCGGTCGACAACTCAGGATGAGTATCGATCGATTCTTATCGTAATGTTGACTTTTAACTTGGTCTTGAATGGTCAACTCGGGTGTATTGTCTCTTGTACTCCAAAATGCTCCAAAACATCACTTTATCACGAAACGCTCCTGAACCTGAAAACATACCTAACAGACTAGAAAACAGATTAGATATATACTAAAAATACTAGTATACCATGGTAGAAAACGGGTGAAATCCATGGTATATCAACCACCAGCCAAAACCGTGGAAAAAGAAGATGATCTTGGCGTCATTGCAGTTTGTCATTGTGAAGTAGAGTATGAGACAGAGTACTCGGGATCGATCGACAACACCTCAACATCATCGATCGACACCATCGAGTCAGAAGAGATCGACACCAACCATAGACCATCGGTCGACAGAAGCACACCAGATGATGAACTCGACTTACCAGATCATTGCTACCCAAATTTCGCCATCCCACCCAACATAAAAAATATGATTACTCAGTAAGAAGTTGGGCAGATAGCGGATTTCATGAAAGTTTTGCAGTAGATATAGCCAGATCTTCCCACAGTGAAAACCACATTGAAGAATATGATGAAGATTATTGGGAAGAAATAGCTTGGGAAAACTACATGGAGAATGATAGATTTGCAAATCGTTTCCCGAAATGGATTGACATCCACCGTCCACTATCGATCAATTATCTACTTCATCCAGCCAAACGACATCGTCCATCGACCGACATCGCCAGCATCACATCGATCGATATTGACCCAGACGACTTAAAGGACAAAATCGGAATTTCACCGATTAGGGCAACCTATGGGTATATAAGGTTGACAACACCAGCCACGAAAATTCAAACCTCAACAACTTATACCCAGCAGCTTCCAGCAACTAGCAACATAACCATGGAGGACTGCAACATCAAGAACAATCGATCCAACCTCGCAGCTAGACGATCACCATCGATCGCCACCACCACTGCACCATCGATCGATGCCCTTACCAGAGCTCAATCTCGATTTCATGATCCATATGATATCAGGAATGTTTCACTAACACCTGATGAATTTGGTATTTTTAGGGACACAGATGGCTTTGCAACAGCAATGGATGGAAGAGTTCTGCACATAACCAGAGAAGACATAGCAGACATCCTTCAACTTGCCAATGGACCAGAAAACCTGTTCACACAGCAGCGTGGCCTTCCAGACATCCTAGCTCACGTCCAAGACAACCAGCACGTCACCATGAGGGAGGATACAGTTCCTCAAAGTTTTGGTCAACCTAGGAGTTCACCATCGATCGATATAGTTTCATCACAATCGATCGACGGCGAGTTACCTAGATCGATCGACAGAGCAAGAGTCAGATCGCCCGACAGACGTTTGGAGTTTGGGCAACGTGCCTTTGATTCCAACGGATCCAGAAGATTCAAATGGGAAGCGAAGGATGAATTTGGTGTCCACAGAGATGAGTTTGGACATGCTAGAGGAGTTGATGGTGAAATCATCTCTGTCACCAAGGAGCACATAAGGAGAATCCTGGAGAGCATCTCTTTTTCACAGGGGTTGCTTACGCCTTCCAGAACACACACGCCCTTACCATGCATACAGACCACCACCAGTACCCTACAGTAGAGAGGAGATAGATGATATGGTGACTGATGTATGGAGAGCTCAGGCACACCTTGAGGCAGACTTTCACACATTGGTGAAAGATACTTTCCAACATTTGGATAGCAGCTATGAAGCTCTCCAAAGTGATATGGCAGTGCTAAGAATGGAGATTGAGAGCATTAGAACCATGCTTGAGAAAGAAGCCACGCCACCTGTATCGATCGACACAACACCTACACCATTGATCGACATCGGCAAGACTACATCCAAGGACCAACCAGAATGTTCATCACCTAAAAGAGATGAATGGGAGATTGCTTACATCAATACACGTATTGGAGATGTCTACAGCCCTCTCAACAACAATGTCGAATGGTTAAGCAAGAGGATTGATCTTCTACAGAAAGAGTTAGCAACAATTCGCAAGAAAGATCAGGCTCAGAATGCTACTTTCCCGTCAATCGACACAAACTCTTCAGTATCGATCGACACAAGGTTCGCAGCAATGGAGGATAGGATGAAATCATACGAGGAAAGGCACGATCATTTCAGTTCACCTATCATGCGATACCTGGATACACTGTCACAACAGTTGAACGACTTGCAACAAGAAATCGGCATAGTTCAAGATCATATTGGTCTTCGTGACAGAAACGCGACATCGATCGACAGGCCTAGACCCATATCGATCGACATCGAGCCACCACCAGCGAAGAGAGCATGCACAGCAGCAGAAGTTGATCAGATCAAACATGAGCTATACGAAGCTATGAATGCTATGGGGGAGAGACTTAACGGAAGAAGTGATGACATTGACGACACTGTCAACGAACGAGTAAACAGCCTATGCAGAGCTACTCGACAGCTGAAGAACAAGATACGTGCTATACAGTACCAAGGACAACCTTCAGAATCGATCGACACAGTTAACACTGGATCGACCGACAGAACGGCCAGCGAAACGACCGACGCACATGTTGTAGCATCGATCGAGACAGAATCCTTGCCAGACCGAGATCAGCAGACTCATGACCAGCATGACACATCACAACATGAAGAACTGTCCGAGCATTCAACATTTGATTTCTATCAACATCAATTCGACATGGAAGATTTAGACAGAAGGTTACAAGTCATCAAAGCAGATTTAGCAAATATATATCAAGGATGGACAAGATCAGATGATGCCACAAGAAGTTTCACTGCTACTGAGTCCAAAGATGCAGGAGTCGTTTGCCCACCAGCAAACAACTGAGTCACATACCCACCAAAGTCAAGCTAAATGACTATAACAAAGCGCTGAGTGGGAGGCAACCCACTATTAGGTTTTCTTTTATTTTCTTTTTAAGTTATTTTTACATTTTTACTTTTATTTTTCGCATTTATTTTTGCATTTTTAAAGATCCAAGTAGAATGATGATTCCGTCGACCGACACATTCCATTCACATCGCTCGACACCACACGGCCATTACTAACGATGGACGTACATTCCTACATATCGATCGACACCATATCGGTCAGGTTTAGTCGTTCTATCTTGTTACATTCAGTTCTTATGATTTATTTATTTACTTCACTCCGGCTGTGTTACACTGAGACATGTATAATTTAAGTCTGGGGGGGGGGGGGGAGTTTACTAATATGTGTTTTTATTTTGGTTTTTATTAAAATGTTTTTCAAAATTATTTTTCACATAAGTATTAAATGGGAACATTGATATAGATTTATATTTGATCGTCTAACCACTCTTTAGCACCATTCTAGATTTACTGATTGCAGATAGTACTAAAGATGCTAAAGTGGATCAACCTGTCACCTATATACACTAGCTGAGATTGTTTGAAAGAACCAAAGCTGACCTCCAACACTAATACTGACTTTATTTGCTTGTCTTAGGGCTTAGAAATCACTGGATCGGAATCCTCTTACAAGTATGGAAGGTAAAAAGTCTGTGTGTTTCTGGTTCCCTTCCTTCTCTCTCTTCAGCATCTCAAAGATCTAAGTTTTAAGTTATAAAAGATTGAAATGATTTCTTGAGAGGTAGAGGGGTAGGAGTGTCTCCTGCGACTCTAGTATTCTAAATCTCAGAGATGATCAGACATTGTGGAAACGAGGGATAGGTAAATTACCTGAGACCCCAGTATTCGCTACACTTTGTCAAAATGTATGAGTTACAAATGCAAAAATGTCAATGAGATAGACTATATGAACTTTGTGGTATCGAAACCTGTTGAAATTGAAACTAATAACAGATTCAGATAAGAGAGATGAGGGGAGAAAGGGATCAGAGAAGACTACCTGTGTGTTCAGATACTTGTTTGAGTTGAATCCATGTGTCCTTTGATCGATACTCCCAAGGTAAAGCCTGCACTTTTATTTTATGTTAAGAAATGAGGTTAGTAGAGGGGAATGTCAGACAAGATTTGCTAAGTTGTGGACTAGATGAATTTGGTTGCTAAGCTAGGATAAGGTATAATAAACTTCTGTGATTAGGATGTCCAGATATGAATTGCAAACCCATAGAGTGATGACTTCAATATTTTGAATCTTTGAGTTCCTACTGTTTTCAAACATTTTCCAAAGACTACTGGTTTTTGCTTGAGGACAAGCAAAGGAGTAAGTCTGGGGGAGTTGATATACCATGGATTTCACCCATTTTCTACCATGGTATACTAGTATTTTATAATATAACTAATGTGTTTTCTAGCGTGTTAGGTATGTTTTCAGGTGTGAATGCCAAGCCTGGTATACAGCGAATGAAAGAATTCATGCAGTGGTACAAGATGCTGGTCGTCAAGAGTCCCAAATCCTAAGTTTGGGCAATATTTGCTTTGTGGATGGATCCTGAACATCTGATGCGCCTTTCTCGGGATGTGTATGGGTATGGAGGGACACTGCAGGAAACATCCAACTGATGGGAACTCGCAACTTTGAGTCGTCGGGAATCATCCCTGCATTCGGAGGTGGAGGCACTACGATGGGCAATGGAGAATATGCTGCAACAGTTTTCGTGTCAGAGATTTGGAACGGATTGTAAGAAACTGATTGCGTTGATAGAGGCTCCAAAGGCATGGCCGCGCTTTGCTACGGAATTGGAGAGAATAGAGACGCTGCTGATATACTTCCCAGACTTTCAGATCATTCATGTTCCTCGCTCTCAAAACAAGATTTCTGATTTTTTAGCTAAGACAGCTAGATCCTTCCGTAGGGAGTTACTTTTTGTTGGTTGTTCTATTCCGGTCTGGTTACCCAGACCACCTCAAATTTGAGTAATAGAATGGCCATTTGACGAAAAAGGTATGTTTTCAGGTTCAGGAGCATTTCATGATAAAGTGATGTTTTTGGAGCATTTTGGAGTACAAGAGATAATACACCCGAGTTGACCATTCAAGACCAAGTCGGAAGTCAACATTGTGATAAGAATCGATCGATACTCATCCTGAGTTGTCGATCGATGTAGCTGAGAAGATCCGCGTACTAGAAGATTATAATCGATCAATACACATCTAGTGTTGTCGATCGATATCGAGGACGAAATTGTTTAGCCGACTACTTCACCAAGACTTCACCAAATTACGAGATTGACCCTGACGAGTTTTTAACCTAATGGAAATGCTTAAATATTCATGTTAAGTGTTTTTTACGGCAAGCTTTGAAGAGTCTAAGAAAAGCAAGTCTTGAGAGGCAAAGCAGAGAGTGTGAGAGAGAGACTAGAGTTTTATATGTTTTAAGAGATTTGAGAGATTTGTGAACTCCATTTGTTTTCTACTCCTTATCTATGCAATTCGTTTATCAATCTATTATTATGAATTGCTTAGCTATGTCTGAGTAGTCTACTTGTTAGATCTAGGGTTTAAATAGGTTTGTGGGATTAGCCCCAAACTATAATTTCTAAGTTGTGATATTCATCAAATAGATTGCACCCTAAGCTTGTTCTAGAGTAGCTAACTAGAGCATAGATCAATAGGATCTTTGATATCTTGAATTATCTGTTTGAACTAGTGTCTCCTTGGAGAAGAGCTAACCGCCCTCCTTGAGATCTAGTGTTCATTATCGGCTCGCGCCTAGGCATATCTAGAAGTCGTCGATCGATATCCCAACAGGTGAATCGATCGCCGAGCGAAAGGTGTATCGATCGATATCTCTAAAGGATATCGATCGACTCTTTTTCTGTGTCAACATACGACAGTTGAGGACATAGATATAGATCATTTAACCAGTGAGACATCACTGAGAGTTAAGCGGCTGAGTTCTATAGTATCATGCAAACACCTTGTTAGGCATTTATAGGTATTATAATCTCCACTCCTGAATAAAAGCCCTAAGTCTAGCACTCTTCATTATCATTTAAACACTCATCATATTGTTATTTAGAGCAACTACCTTGCTCATTTTAGGAATTGTTATTTACATTTCATCATTAAAACCAACTTCACCTAAGATTGATTAATTGATTATATTTAATTGGCTCCATAGCTCCTCGTGATTCGATCCCTAAGTACTACAGCTAAATCTCTTATTTGAGAGAGTAAGCTCTACAGGGTAATTTGATCACTATCAAATGCTTAGACCAGAAAAGTGACATTCCAAACGCCATGGAGATGAGTAGAAGTGTCGGCCAAAACACTTTCATCAGGATAAAACCAAAACCAGTGCAAGATACTATGCAAGTAAAGGCTAAGGTAAGTCCTAAACTTGATGATAAGGTTCATGAATCATCTACCACTTGTATGATGCACTTGTCTTTGTCCAAGAGTGTTATTTCAGGTATTAAAGAGCCTATATCCCACGGAGATGACACACCAAGAGCAAACCTTCTAATGGAGCAGAAGGAAAAGCAATCAAAGTTGCTTAAAGAAGCAAAACCAGTAATCAAAGTATCAAACCAAGGTAAGTGTTTAACATCACCTTTAGATACTAGTACTGATGTGTGTGTTCTTGGAACAGGAAGTAGAAATGAAAGCTATATTCTTACTGATGTTCCAAATAAGGAACCAGGCCATAAGGTAAGTCATGAACCATCTCACATGAGGAAACCAAAATCTGAACAATTGATTGTTCAAATTCCAAAACCTATGGTAAGCTTCATTTTTGATCAGTATGTTCTTAATATTTCTATGAAGAGATTAATGCACTTGTCTTGTCCAAGAGAATGTGAAATATTTTCAGGAACCAAGGGGGAGTACACTGCCCAAAAAAAAGAGACACAATCCATGAAGTTACAAGATGCTGAATCAATGCCATTAGAATCAGCCCCAATGATGGCCAGAACCGAGATTACTAGGAATGTGAAAGACCATCAAGTCCAGAAGAGAAGAAATGACCATGTGCAGGACAGAGGCGTGATCATTTCCCATCTTTTAAAAGAAGAACCACCTGATGCACAGCCCATCCCCAAACCGAAACAATACCAAAGTAAGGTTCTAGAATTTCAAAAGAGAATGAAAGCTGACTTGCTCTATCTTGGTGCAGGATATATAGTTTCGAGGTTGAAACTTTGTCAAGAGGGAGGGGATGTTGTGGTCACGAAATCATTGGTTCGACCAGAGTCTCACCAAACCTTTCAAAGTAGCCATCTAGGAGGTACCAGCAACCGAGGTCCAGTCCAAGGCGAATATCTCAATAACGAGAAGGTTTTTTGTCATGAATCCAATTTTCATAGAAGCCAACTCATCAAGGATTCACTGAGGCTTGTAATTACAATAAAAGCTTCGCGGAGGAAGAAGTTATGAATTTTACAAACCAGAGGTTCTCCAGCCAGTCCATCTGCGAGCACCAGACTTTAGAAGACGATTTCAGCCCAACCATGAAGCGGCCATTTCCAGAATCAATCAGGGGTTTCAAGAGGGATTTATTATCTATCCAGAGAGTCCAGAATCAGGCGAATTGGTTCATAAAATACCAAGATACAATCAATTTCCTAAAACCGGTTAAACCGACATTAATTTGGGAAAGTTGCCACCCAATTCGATTTGGTCCAAACCAAACTTATCTATGGAAGCCAGGAGATCATATTAACCATCCAGAACACATCTAAGACGTCCTCAGCTGCACGAACACCCAGGAGATCAGGAGGATCTTCATTTACACCAACATTTCCTTATTTGGCAGCATCTACACTAAATGCTTTGGAGGAGTGTATGCTGATCTTTGCCCAATACCAATGGCCATATTATCTTTTAATGAGATCAAGGAGTAATTCAGGAAGACTAGAAGATCATGGCCATGTCCACAAGCTATCAAGATACAAGTTCTTACAAGTTTCCCATTTGGAAGAAGCATGAATCAAGCTAAAGGAAGATTACATGGAGCCATCAAAACCTTTGCTTCCATGACTTTTTTTTCAATTTTATTTCTTTTCTTAAGTCATTTTTAGACTGTTAGAGAGTCACAAGGTCGAGCCTATATAAGCTCATTTAGTTTGTCTTTGTAAAGCACCCTTAAATTTTATGAATGAATATACCATTTTTCTAGTTTTCTCAAAAACTATTATCTAAGTCTTTTGAGTGTTGTGAGAAGCAGCTCTTGAGCAACCTGACTTATCTTGTTGAATGAAGGTTTTTTCATACCTAGAATATTGTAACTCCTTTCAAACACACATGAGATTCCTCCTGGTTAAAAAAAACCTGATGAAATCCTCTAACAGCCCTCAAGTATTCCACAGATTTGAACTGAAAGTATGGCAAAGTTCTGATCAAAGATTCATAAGTTAGGGTTTTGACACTTTCACCTTGATACCAAAGCATACACCACTTCAGAAGTTGTAGATGACTGAACAAATGTCTCTATATCTTCACTTGCAGATCAATACATGTCTGAAAAACATATAATGTGTAAGCGAGCAACATGAGCTTTCTATAGATGATCATGGAACACGACATGGACGTTATATTGGAAGACATAGCCTTGAACAAGGTTAGCTTCTTTTATCTCTCTGTATATATGTTTCAAAGACTTGAGAATATGAGCTAAATATTTTAATTTACCGATACGCAGAAACCAAATCTATATAATCGACTGAAGTTTTACACTATTGGATATTTTAAGCTTCCTTACAAAGGGTATCGTCAAGATATATCAGCAGGAGGAACAATGTAGGCGACCATTTATAATGATGACTTGAACTGTTATAGTGTGTAGTGTTGAGCCAAGCAAGAAGAACTGAAACAAAGAAGAATTGATGTTGAAGCCTTGGAGAGCAGGAGCAAGAACTGCAAACAGTTCATTGGTCTTGGATTGTATTGCAGATTGCCAAATTCTAGACTTGATATAATAAATTTGGGAGACCACATCTTTGGGTATTTTGTTTTAGTAATTTCATTTGTGTCCTTGCCCTGTTAATGCTTGCAGATCTTAGATTTGTAGATGAAATTGAGAGTGTTGACTCATATAGTTTTGCATCATAACTCATCAAAAAATTATATATATAATTTACGATTATGATACAGTACTCACTTAGGGAATGAATGAATAAAATGTAGTACTCATTTTTATTTTAACGCATAGACTGATGCAAGTAAGTTTTATCTAAAGTAAGTTTCCCGAGCAATTTTCATATTAAATAAGTTCAAACTAATATGTACATTATTTCTTTTTTACACTATCACTTAAAATATTTTTGAATTAAAAGATAACTTTTCCACTTTCATTATATGTTGTTTTTCCTTAACACTTTAATTATATGTTTGTTCTCAAATAATATATATCTTTTTCTCTATATACAATCTAAAGAATTACTAGAAATTTGGTTTTGTCAAAAATTTAACAGTATATGACAACAAAATACAAATCCAAATGATCAAAGAATGTTATGGATGTATATAAACCTCAAAATTTGTAAAAAAAATATCCTGACTTCTAGACTATTAAATTTTTCATTAAATAGTTTACAATTTCCAAAGCCTTCAAAATTTAAAGACCGGTCCTCATAAATTTAAACACTTATCCAATAACAACTCTCTCTTTTAAACAAGGGAAATAATATAAATTTAAATACCTAAATCTTTTGTTTGTCAGACCATAGATCAAACTGTTAAATTATAATATAAAAAATCTTATGATAAATATTAAAATATTATAAAATTAACAAATATTTTTCGCGAAGAGCAGAAAAATGAGTGATCAAAATAGATAATATATAAAATGTATAATTGTAATGTTAAACAAATGATGTCTAAATGTAATTTTCGTATTATAATTTAAAGATTGTTTAGACCATGATTAATCTGGGATGTTAAGAAACAGTTTCTTAAAAAATTAAAAAAATCGGTTTTTAAAATTCTTATTTAAGAACCAGTTCTTAGTTTTTTTTAATTAAAAGTTAAAAAACAGTTTCTTAACTTCCCTAAAAACTCTATATTAGGTTCTTAGTTTTTTAGTGAAAAACTAAAAAAAAAACAGATTCTTAACTTCCTAAAAAACTCCATATTAGGAACCATAGGTTAATCATGCTCGTATACATTTTAAAGTATTCAATAATCTTTATATACTTCTTAGTTACTAACCTAACCTGCCGTAGGGTGGACCAAATACTAGATTTAAATATAGAATAACGAAATTAATTAATAAGAAAAAGGTTTAAGAGAAGAAGACATATCCATTCACTTCTCATTCCTGGTTTCCCTCTGGGTTTTGTTTCTCTTCCAATGGCGGACAAACTAGCTCTCCCTCTTCTTCTCCCAAGCACACCTTCTTCAAAACCCTTGTTTCACGACCACCACCACCACCACCACCAACTCTCCAGAACGCCCTTTCTCACCTCACAGCTTCCATCACAACCTCCAGTGGAGCCTCTCCTTCACGACGTCTTCCTCCACCAAAACCCTAATTCGAGAAGACCCATAGCCCCACAGACCCGTAACCGAACTCGAATTGGCAAGTCACGAGACCCAAACCTAGGAAAGCCTTGGTCTTACCATGGCTTATCTCCTCATGGTCAGCAGATTCTCCGTTCCTTAATCGAACCCACTTTCGATTCCGGCCAGTTAGACCATCTTCTCTCTCAGTTATCTTCCTCCTCCTCGTCTGAGTTACTTGCTCTTCTTAAAGGATTAGGCTTCCATAAGAGATTCGATTTAGCTCTTACCGTATTTGATTGGTTTATGAAGCAAAAGGATTACCAATTAGATAACTCCGTCGTCGCTGTTGTTATCTCCATGTTGGGTAAAAAAGGAAGAGTCTCTTCAGCTGCCAACTTGTTCAACGGGTTGATAGAAAACGGCTTCTCCCTTGATGTTTACTCCTACACTTCGTTGATATCCGCGTTTGCAAACAGCGGGAGGTACAGAGATGCTGTCATGGTGTTCAAGAAGATGGAGGAAGAAGGTTGCAAACCGACTTTGATCACTTACAATGTTGTTTTGAATGTGTTTGGGAAAATGGGTACTCCTTGGAGTAAGATTACGTCTCTTGTGGAGAAGATGAAGAGCGATGGGATTGCTCCTGATGCCTACACGTACAACACGCTTATAACGTGTTGTAAACGAGGGTCTTTGCATGAAGAAGCTGCCCGGGTTTTCCAAGAGATGAAGATGGCAGGGTTTAGTCATGATAAGGTTACTTACAACGCCTTGTTGGATGTTTATGGCAAGTCTCATCGGCCTAAAGAAGCTATGAAGGTTTTGAAGGAGATGGAGCTTAGTGGATTCACACCCAGCATTGTCACTTATAACTCTTTGATATCTGCGTATGCGCGTGATGGAATGTTGGATGAAGCCATGGAGCTCAAGAATCAGATGGTGGGGAAGGGAATGAAACCTGATGTTTTCACTTACACCACGCTTTTGTCCGGGTTCGAGAGAGCTGGGAAGGTTGAATCTGCTATGAGTGTTTTCGAAGAGATGAGAAACTCTGGTTGCAAACCCAATATTTGTACTTTTAATGCGTTTATAAAGATGTATGGTAACAGGGGGAAGTTTGCGGAGATGATGAAGATATTTGATGAGATCAACGTGTGTGGTCTTTCTCCAGACATTGTCACTTGGAATACACTGTTAGCAGTCTTTGGCCAAAACGGGATGGATTCTGAAGTTTCAGGTGTGTTCAAGGAGATGAAGAGAGCAGGTTTCGTACCTGAGAGAGAGACTTTCAATACGCTAATCAGTGCTTATAGCCGATGTGGTTCGTTTGAACAAGCTATGACTGTTTACAGGCGAATGCTTGAAGCTGGGGTCACTCCTGACCTCTCCACTTATAACACCGTGTTGGCAGCTTTGGCACGTGGAGGAATGTGGGAACAATCTGAGAGAGTTCTTGCAGAGATGGAGGATGGTCGGTGCAAACCGAATGAGTTAACTTACTGCTCGCTACTTCATGCGTATGCAAATGGCAAGGAGATAGGCCGGATGCATTTCTTAGCAGAAGAAGTGTATTCTGGAGTTATCGAGCCTCGAGCTGTGCTTCTCAAGACACTAGTCTTGGTTTGTAGCAAGTGTGATCTTTTGCCAGAAGCAGAACGTGCATTCTCCGAGCTTAAAGAAAGAGGGTTTTCACCAGATATAACCACATTGAACTCCATGGTCTCTATTTACGGAAGGAGGCAGATGGTGGCAAAGGCAAACCAAGTCTTGGACTACATGAAAGAGATGGGTTTCACACCAAGCATGGCGACGTACAACAGCCTCATGTATATGCATAGCCGGTCTGCGGATTTCGGAAAATCAGAGGAAATCTTGAGGGAAATACAAGCCAAAGGGATCAAACCAGATATCATATCGTACAACACCGTCATTTACGCCTATTGTAGGAATACTCGGATGAGAGATGCTTCTAGAATATTCGCAGAGATGCGAGATTCGGGGATTGTTCCAGATGTGATCACTTACAATACGTTTATAGGATCTTATGCGGCTGACTCGATGTTTGAGGAAGCCATTGGCGTTGTTAGGTACATGATCAAGAATGGGTGTAGACCAAACCAGAACACTTACAACTCCATTGTTGATGGTTACTGTAAGTTAAACAGGAAAGATGAGGCAAAGCTGTTTGCTGAAGATCTGAGGAATCTTGATCCTCATGCTCCTAAAGACGAGGATCAAAGGTTGCTGGAACGCATAGTGAAAAAATGGCCGATAAGATAGTTGGGATTCTAGACTCAGAGGACTATTGGCTGTGTCTCCTTATATCCCAATAAGAATATCTGCTTATCACAGTAAGCTATACAATATCTGCAGCTGACCCTTCATCATCGTCTCACTTGTACAGATGAAACTGAAGTGTAAAACCGTTTGGGTGGTTTTTGGTTAGTTTATGTATGGGACTGATGTTCACTCGATCACTTGTGCTCAAACTCTGGTGAACTAGTTTGGCTGAGATCGTTTCTAGATCGGAAAGGAGAGATGTTTTGTCTTTTTTTGTCAGGCTAAGAAGCATAGTGATTAGTTTATACGAATTAGTTGTTGTTTTGAGACATCTCTTGTAACTTTTGTATGTTTTATTATTGAAAAGTCTAGATATTAATGATTTTTAAATCTATTAAATTTATGTTATTGTGAGTTGTATTTTTCTCTATTTAACTCATAAGACAGGACTAGATTTTGAAATTGTCATATACTTATGTTATAAATTCGTATTATATTTAAAAATCGAATATGTTTAAAATTATATAATTTATGAAATATTGTATTTAAGATTTTTATATATTTTTATGTACAATTTTTAAGTATGTCATATTATCCGGATCCAAAAAACAAAACCAAATCTACTTGAAAATACCGATTTGATTCGAATTGTGTCTAAGATATTGATTATTTTAGGGTATTGATTATTTTTTTAGATCCGCAAGTTTTGGTTCAAGTCTGGAGTGGATCTCAGTTCGAGTCTGTCTCGGATTTTGTTTTGAGTTTGGATCTGCTCAAAACCTGACTGGTGTCCAATATAACTAAAATGTTTTGTGTATAATAGGTATCGAATATTTTGAATATATTTTCAGCATTACAAATACTTTTTAGAGTCAATTAGCTAGAAATACACGAAAAAGTTAATTAGCATATAATGTAAAACAAAAGATATTTAGGTAGTTAGAGAGAGAAAAATAGACAAAATTACTCAACTGTCCTCATCTTCTCTACTCCTTCAACTTTCATCTCCGCCACCATGAATAAAAAAACTGATCACCAATCCCTTCTCCCTCCTCCTCCGTCGCAACCACATCAACATATCAACCACGGGAATCTCCACCAGCACCAGCCTCATCCTGTTTACAATATCAACAAGAATGACTTCAGAGACGTCGTCCGGAAACGCACCGGCTCTCCCACTCACGAGCGGATCTCCGCTCCGCCGTCGCAGCAGCCGGTTCACCACCCCAAGGCTCACCAGAGCTCGCGCCTCCACAGGATCCGCCCTCCTCTGGTGGCTCACGTCGTCAACCGCCCTTCCTCCGGTCTGCTGAGCGGCGGCAGCAGAGACGGCGATGTTCTCATCCCTAACTGGAATGGCGGATACGTCCCAGACCTTTGATTCAACACAAGGGACTGAACTCTTCAAATCATGCTATGTTTTTGAGTCAGTACATGAATCATCCATGCTCTGTTTTTAAAAGATATTTTCATCGTTCATGCTCTGTTTGTAAACAGTTCTTGAATAGTTCGTGCTCTGCTTCTGTACCAATCATTAATGTACAAAAAATCAAAAGAAACAGATCAAGAGTATTAATTTCAGAAGAAAAAAAAACAGATCAAGAGTATTATAGTACTATCGTGAGAGACAGTGTAAGGAGAGCTTGATAATACTTGAAATCTGATATAGTAATAGCGGCGGCTGAACAGAGAGAAAAGCATAGCTTCATATTGAAGAGAGAGAGAAGGTCATATATTTTTGTCTTATCAATCTATTGTACTATAGATTAGGGTATAGTGATAAGGTTTTATGATGGCTAGGATTAGGGGCAACAGAGGAATTACGAAAATAAAACAGTAACTAGAAAGAGCAAATACCAGTTAGCTAATTATTTTATTTTTCTTGTATACTGAGCGCAATTGCTCTACTTTTTATATATGTATCTCTGTGATATGACATGAAAGTTATATGTATAATTATATTGGTGAATAATTAAATTGAATAACACGGAAAATTATAATTAACTTGAATGATTACAAAATTAGTTTGTTAGATAGCTAAATTGTAGGAATAAATATTAAGAAATATTATGTTTTATTTCATATTAATATGTTTTTAGTGATTAAAATAAATATTAAGTTTTTAGTGAAAGGTTTAAACAACTGTTCATAAGTAGATTTTTAGTATTTTTTCTCTTTAAATAGTATAGATTTTGAAAATACTACCTATTTAGTTTAGATTTTTAGAATCATCGTATCAGTTTACTTTTATCGAATTTCACAACATATAATATTTTTAAAAATTATTTCCAAATTTAACAAAATTTTTGATTTTTAAAATCAACACGGTTTTTATAAATGTTACTCCACTAACACTATCACCCCCACTTATATATGAATTATACAAAATAGATGTGAATTCCTAAATCAACTCCCTAACACTCAAAATTGGAGGCTGTAGAAAAAGAAGTTCTTTTTGTTTTTCTTTACAATTTACCAAAAGGTAGAGAGAGACTCTTTCCTAATAATCTTTAGAACCTCGGAGAAGAAGCAAAAAACACAAAACATATCAGAATGAGCGGTGCGTTATTCAGAAATGTCGCCGCCGACACCGCACGGCTGATACGGCGGAACGTGGCTGCGGAAATTAAGCAACTGCAATCGAGGCCTTATTTCCGCTCACCTCAGCTTCTCGGTAGAGCAAAGGAAACCGGAATCTCACTTCCGTCTTCTCCTTCCGGTCTCTGTTCATCGGCGAAGGTGGGATTCGTAGGATGGTATCTTGGTATGGTGAAATCACGACCGGTCATCACCAAAAGTGTCACTTCCTCGATTATTTACGTTGCCGCCGATTTGTCTTCTCAGGTACTTTTACTTTTCAATTTTGCATTAAATCTTTGTTTTTAGTTCGGTTCTTTACACATGTTTTGTGTCTGATTCTTGTTTGACTAATGTTAACTTCTTGAAGTGGTAATTTAATTAGCTTTTGATGTTTCTTTGCAACAGACAATTTCGAAAAAATCTTCCGAGTCTTACGACTTGTTGAGAACAGCAAGGATGGGAGGATATGGTCTACTGGTCTTGGGTCCAACACTTCATTATTGGTTCAACTTCATGTCAACACTCTTCCCAAAACAAGATTTGATCACTACCTTCAAGAAAATGGCCATGGACAAGCGATCTACGGGCCTATCATGACCGTTGTTTTCTTCTCCTTGAACGCTTCCCTACAGGGTAAGTTTCTTATATTATATTGGTTTAACTTGGCTATTGTCTCACAAATGTTTCTAAGCTACACTGTGTTTCGTTGTTTGTTCAGGGGAAAGTGGTTCGGATATAGTTGCAAGATTGAAAAGGGACGTAATCCCTGCAATGTTTAACGGTGTCATGTATTGGCCTCTTTGTGATTTTATAACATTCAGGTTCTTCCCCGTTCACTTACAGGTAACGATCATCTGACCCAGAAGAAATTCGTTTCACACTACTCTTCCTGAGTTGGTTCTTGTTTCTTTTTTTTCTTGCAGCCTCTTGTAAGCAACTCGTTTTCATATCTCTGGACAATCTACATGACGTACATGGCAAACCGCGAAAAACCAGCTGTGATTACAGCTGAAACAATATAATACCTTCTACGCTATCTTGCGCGTTGCATTGCCACTTTATTTAGATTTAGGTTGGTTGGTTATAAGATTTTATAAGACCACACATGTAATGAGTTTTGTTGCCGCAACTACCATTCATTTGTGTGATGTCATTATCATCTTTGATTGTTTGACACAGTATCACTAAAGGTTTGAGTGGTAGTTGCAGACGAAATGGATTAGTTCACAATGTCGTATGCGGTCCAAACGACTTTAAGTTTTCACGATTCACAAGTAATTTAATGCGGTATGGACATAACTATAAAGCAAACAGTCTGAATGTTTAGAAAATGTCTAGACTTTGTATCTTTGATGTTGGGTTAAGCTATTCTCTGAAGAGATCAAAATCAAGAATGTTACATTGCTTTCTACAAAGAGCATAATGTAAGAAATTATAGTTATATAAGCTACTTCGATCTTGCAAAGTAGTGTCACTAGATCCCTATAGGTTTGCAATATTATGCCATCGTCAATGATAGAGTTTCTATAGCTGTAACTCTAAGAACACTTGTATTACGAGTCAATGGAAATCCATTTACACTTTGAATTATGAACTAAGCAAACACTCTCATAGCGGATGTGGTGAATATCAACTCAAATGATCGATCTCATAGCCAGAGCTCAAGACTCATGGCATCTATGAACTTACAACAAAGCATAAAAGATAAAATGAATGAATAGCTCTTATTTAGACGTCTTCAATTTTTTAGATTCTTCTTTACTCTCTGACTAGAGTGAGAGCCTTGCTTTGCAAGGGATGAGTTTACTTAATAACATATACTAGATCTTGACCCGTGTGACCGCACGGATATTAATTTTCAGTTTTAATTTTCATTTATTTATACTAAATAGTATATTTATAATATTTGATCGTTTTATATTGACTAAGCTAGGGATATTTATTTGGGTATCCACTCGAATTCAGTTAAAATTTATTCGGGTTTGAGATTTTCGAGTTTAAAGATTCTAACTCTATTCGGGTATTTATAAACTTTGGTTCCGGTTTGATTTAGATCTTTGCGGGTTTGATAACCCGTTTAAATTATTTTTAAATTTTTAAAATTTATATATCTTTAAATATCCTTAAATCTAAAAAAATAACATGTAAATTTGAGTAATTTAAGCTAAAGTACCTAAATTAAAAATTAAAATAAATTTAACTTGAATATTTGGATGAAGAATAAATATATATATATATATATATATATATATATATATATATATACATACATATATAATATATATATATATATTTTAAGTATTTTTGGTGTTTTGATTATTGTTTATCTACTTTAGATGTTTACTTTTGACTATTTTTTATATTTTAAATCAACTTAAAATAGTTGGATATTAACTCGAAAAATAGCTAACATATTGAAGTATATAAATATGATTTAAATACATTCGGATATCCATAATATTTCGTTCGAATAAGGTTTAGTTATGGTTCTCTAGATACCAAAATGGTAAATCCGTTTGGATATTATCTAGTTTCGGTTCAAATTTGGTAATACTTTTTTGTTCAGATTTGTTCAATGAAGAGTTGATATTATAATTTCCATGAATTGTTTGTCAAATAAAAATGTATTTTTTTTTGAATTTGACATTGTTTTAATTGAGAAGTTAATGAAATGTATTTAATTCAAATTTAATTTTAGAAAACACATTAATGTAAGTGGAAAAGACAAAGCATTAAAATAGGAAATATAATTTAATTGTGTATTTAATTCAAATTTAATTTTGGAAAACACATTAATTAAAGTGGAAAAGACAACATTAAAATAGGAAACATTATTTAATGTCAGTGGCATAGAAATGTAAATAACACTGAAAACTAAGGGGTATTTTATATATGTACTTCTCTTTTAATAATATAGATGAGACAATGTACAATAAACTATAGTAAGAAAATCTATTACAAATAATGTGTATATTTTTCTGTGTCCACTTTGGATTTATGGTTGATATGAACCAGACTATTTGAAAATTTTGATGGACTCACCAAATTTGATGGACTGTTGAAGTTAATAAGAAAGATAAGTTTAATGTAATGTTTTGAAAAGTGGACCGGACATTGACTCGGTAGCTGGATCAACGGTTAATTTTTTGAAAACTGGACCGATTATTAATTCGACATTTTAGGTGGGTCAACTGATAGACCGGTTTGACTGGATTTAAAGTTTTAATCTAATTTTAAATAAATTAATTATGTATATATGTATAACTATAAAAAGTTATTTAGCTTTGTTTCATTGTTAGAATCTAAATATCATATGAAAATAAAATGAAAAATTCAAAATAAAATAAGAATATAATGAAAACTAAATTATTTCGATAGATATTAAAAATAATATGAATTTTAATGAAATATTTTTATAAATGCAATTTTTTTTAACTTGAATATAAAAAACCATATTTTAATATAGAACCCGATCATTAGTTTTGAAAAGTTTGACTGGTTTTTAATTGGGCCTGCCAATTGAACTGAAATCTGTTTTTAATACAATCGAAAACCGATTAGAAAAGTGAGTTACAGTTCAACTGGTCCAACTAACCGGTTCAGTATAGTTTTCAAAACACTGTTTTAATTTCACAAACATTATTATTAGTCTAATGCTTTTCATAACTAATTAGTCGAAAACAGAACTAATTTAAGACAAATCTGATATTTTATTTATTTATCTTGCAGCATTTTGCGATTTATTAAGGTTTCGAAGTGTTCGGTTAAAGAAAGCTCAGGAAACACTCCCAAGCGCAGTAATCGAGACAGCCGCATCTCCTCCAATCTCCGACGTCGACGGTGTGAGAGACCGTCGGCGTCGCCTCCTCCGCCCTCTCTTCTCAACGTCGTCAAGCTCCTCTGTCTTTCGTTCCGTATACAGTTCCTCTTCGGGTCTTGTTGGTGTTGACTCGTCGACGAGAGAGAAATCCGCCGAAGAAGCCTTTGTTGCAGAGCTCGTTCTTCCGCTGGTCACTTGCCGGCTTCGTCATTGTCTACCCTACTTCATCATCTCACTCTGCAACTCGTTGAAACCGGATCTGTCCATGGATACTCTCTTTTCTTCTCGACCGCTGATGTCACAGACGCCTTGCTTCAACCTCCAGAGATCGTATCTCGACGCGTTCACCCTCTCGAGGTGTTTTTCCTCGTCGATAGAGTTCTCAATCCGTTCACCTTCAGCTGTCTCTCGCCGCCAAGCTTCCCCTGTCCGTCGACTTGGAAGCTCCGGATCTGAACCTCATCCCGTCGTGGATCCCGACAAAGAGGCAGCTTCAACCCACCAAGGTTTCTATGGAGCTAAGCTACATCAATTAGATCTCAGTCTCTTAGTTACCGCCGGATCTATTGTGCAAGAGTGTTGTTTCGCCGGATTTCCTCACGAAGTTTTCATTGTTGCGTCTCTAACACACTACGCCGTCTCAAGCATCGACGGTTCTTCACAAAGCCGGGTTTGTAGCTTTCTCGATATCCTCGTCGCTGGAACTATTGTGCAAGAGTATGGACTCGCCAGATTTACTAACTCCATCACCGCTGCGTTTCCATTACATTACGCCGTCTCAAGCATCGACGGTTCTTCACAGAGTCAACTAAGCGACCTTGACATCGGAGTCGTTCCACAGAGGTCCATCCACCCAAAAGCTTTTTACCTCTTATCCAATATTTACTCACACACACTCTTGTTGAATAAGTGTGATGACTGTCTGCTTAAGTCTTTGGTTACAATTTGTTGGGCTCGACACGGTAATGTTGAGTTCCAAGTTTTGGACCAAACTAAACCGTCAGCTATGTCATCAAACTTCATTTCCCGAAGCGCCTCTTCGGAGGTGAAGTTAGAATTAGAGATTCACCTAGTCTCTTCGGTAAGATTTGTTGGGTCTAAAGCTGATCGTTCGTGGTTAAGCGCCAAATCAAGTCAAATAGGACTTTGTTCTCTCAATGTTGTCAACGGATCTAGAGCTTCTCACCTAGAGTTCTTGCCAGTCAACATTTCAGGTTCTTCTTATAGGTGTTTCAACGTCGTGTTCGACTATCCATTGTTCTCTCGAACAATCGCCATGGGAACAAAAGTGAAGCTTCTCTTTGGGTTTCTTCATTTCGCTGAGCGTGCCTCGCCCCTATATGGTTCTATCTCTAGTTGTTATGTATTGTTTTTGAGTTTCATTCTCCCGTCGAACTTGACTCCGGGACTTTCTACTTCAGTTGTAAACATTGCTCTTTAAGCTTTCTATAATATAAATCCGTGTTACAAAAGAAAAAAAAAAAGAGGATGCTAAAAGCCTCTTATAAAATGATGGGCTTTTTACAACTTGGATAAATGATGTTTATCAAAAAAATCGGTATTTGGAAGTTATTATCATATATTAGTAACATTTTATCTAAATGATAACCCGCAAATTACCTATATTTAACATAGAAGCATAAATTTATATTAGTGGGAACATTAGTATATATTTAAAAATGAAAATAAACTTTCCAAATAATTAGAACTAAGTGATACACAAAATAAGTTTAGAAAGTCACAATTTACTATTTAATATCATATATTTTTGTTCAAAAATCATTGGCGGTACATTTGTTTCTTTCCATTTTTGTATCTTCAAAAATAATCTAACTACATAAATAAATAAAAATTAAATACCTTATTTTTGGTAAGTTCTTTTACATTTTGAGCACCCAGGAAATATACGCAATAACATTTTGAACATTATTTTTGGTAAGTTCTTTTAGGTATCATTATAATATCTGATTTAAATAAGAATATCTCTGATTTTTCATCATTATAAAATTGTATGTTGTTTTTTTCAAAAAAAAAAAAAAATGTTGTTTCATCTTTTAAATTCAAAGAAGCTGATTTTAACATATAACCATCATTGTTTTATGTACGATGAATACAATGATACATCCGAATATAACTATGATAATTCAAAGTGATATTAAAATATCTGATTTAAATAACATTAGTTCTCCATTTTTAATTATTGGATGACGACGATGACATATATGAAATATATGAAATGTTAAGAAATATATGTATTCATACATTCATACATATAATTTGCATATGTAGGGAAGACCCCACGGTAAATAATAAATCTATGTATTCATACATATGTAATATTGTTGCCGTAAAACCATACAATAATATATAAGTTGTCAAGTTATGCAATACATAAGTCCAGTGGCATCTATACTAATAAAATTAGCATTTTGAAATTTCATGGAGCGTCCATATCATCGAAAAAAATTATCTCCAAAGATGCTATGTGGCATTACTATTAAAAATGAAAAAAATAAACAAAAAGTAAATATAAGATATAAGGGAAAATAAAATAAATAAATATACAATATAAGAAATATAAAATCCCATTAAGCATCTATCTGAAATTTTATAATAAAATAAATAATAAGTAAATATTCAATACAAAATAGAAATATTACATTACTCATTTATCGTAATATTATAATTTGATATAATAGAGAAATTAGAATAAGTAGTTATACGATATAAAAAAAAAATATAAGTAAATATACAATACAAAAATAGAAAAAATTAAATTATACATCTATCTGAAAAATGTATAGTAAGATAAATACACAATAAAAGAAATAAAAATATTAAATCAAATATCTATTATAATATTATAAAACGTAAATATTAAAATAAGAAAAAACTAAAATATAAGAAAATAAATAATAAGAAAATATAAAATATAAGAAATAGAAAAACTACACTAAAAGTTTATCTAAAAATGTATAATAAATAAATAATAAATCAATATAGAATATTAGAAATATAAATATTACATTATACATCTATCATAATATTAAAATTTGATATAAAAGCAAAATAATTAGATTAAGTAATTATAAAATATAAGAAAAAAATAATAATAAGTAAATATAGAATATTAGAAATATAAATATTACATTATACATCTATCGTAATATTAAAATTTGATATAAAAGCAAAGCAATTAAATTAAGTAATTATACAATATAAGAAAAATAAATAATAAGTAAATATACAATATTGATGACAAAAAATATACAATATAAGATGTTATTGAAAAAATACAAAATAAGAAAAAAAAATAACAAAGCTTTCATAGCTCAGTTGGTTAGAGCACCCGTTTAGTAAGCGGGAAGTCTTGAGTTCAACTCTTAGTAAAAGAAAATTTATAATTTTTTGGTTTACAGAATCCACATGAGTCTATACAAGTCGATGACAAAAAAAAGACAAAAAAAAAAAAAATAAACATCTATCTCAAAAATATAGTTTACATTTTTATTATTTCTAAATATTTTTATATGAAAATAGACAATATAATAAAAAGAAGCAGAGAATAAAGAAAAAAATTATTACATTCAACATATATTATTATTTTATTATTTTATTTAAAACAAGAAAATATAATTAGTAAATATACGATAGAAGAAGAAATAAACCATAAATAAATATACAATTAAAAATGAAAAAAATTAAACATCTATACAAAAATAAATATTAAAATAAATAATTAATAAATATAGACGATAAGAATAATAAAATATCAAGTTAAACATCTATTGTAATATTAAAATAAAAATAAATAATAAGTAAATATAAAATATAAGAAAATGAAAAATTACATCAAACATCTCTCTGAAAAATATGTAAAATAAATAATAAGTATACAATATAAAAAATAGAAAAATATTACATTAAACATTTATTGTAATATTGCCATTTGATATAAAAGAAAAAAATTAAAATAAGTATATATCCAATATTAAAAAATGAAAAATAAAACTAAATGATCATCTATCTGAAATGTATAGTTTTACATTTTTATTGTTTCCAAATATTTTATACGTAAATATACAATATAGGAAAAATAAATAATAAGTAAATATACAAGAAATAGAAATATTATCTATTGTTATATTAGAATAAATAAGTATAACAATAAAATAAATAATAATTAACGGCGCCAAACGACATTATTATTAAAAATAGAAAAAGAAATAAAAAATAAATATATGATATAAAGAAAATAAATAATAAGTAAATATACAATATAATAAATATAAAAAATATATTAAGATATATCTGAAAATTATAATAAAATAAATAATAAGTAAATATAAAATATAAAAATAAAAATATTGTAGTAAACATTTATCGTAATATTATTTTGATATAAGAAAATAAAATAAGTAAATATACAATATAAAAAAAATTATACATCTATCTGAAAAATGTATAGTAAAATAAATAATAGTTAAATATACAATATAGGAAATAAAAGTATTACATTAAATATATATTATAATATTAGAATAAGTAAATATTAAATATAAGAAAATAAAAAATAATAAAATATACAATATAAGAAATATAAAAACTACATTAAACATTTATCTGAAAAATGTATAGTAAAGAATATTAAAAATATAAATACTACATTAAACATATATCGTAATAATACAATTTGGTATAAAAGCAAAATAATTAGAATAAATAATTATACAATATAAGAAAAAAATGAATAATAAGTAAATATACAATATAAAATATTGTTGAAAACATACAATATAAGAAATGGAAAAAACTTTAAACATCTATCTGAAAATATATAGGTTTACATTTTTGTTATTTGTAAATATTTTTATATGTAAATAGAAAATATGATAAAACAAGAATAGAATATAAGAAATATAAATATTACATTTAACATATATCATAATATTATTATTTGATATAAAAACAAGAAAATATAATAAGTAAATATAAAATATAAGAAAAAATAAAAAATGGTGTTACAAAAAAAATACAATTAAAATGAAAAATAAACATCTATCTAAAAAATAAACAGTAAAATAAATATAGAATATAAGAATAATAGAAATATTAAATTAAACATCTATCGTAATATTAGAATAAAAATAAATAATAAGTAAATATACAACATAAGAAATAGAAAAACTACATTAAACATCTATCTGGAGAATATATAGTAAAATAAATAATAAGTGAATATACAATATATATAATAATATTACATTAAACATTTATCGTTATATTACCATTTGAGAAAAAAATAAATAGAATAAGTATATATTCGATATAAGAAATGAAAAAACTACATTGAACATCTATCTGAAAAATATAGTTTTACATTTTTATTATTTTTAAATATTTTATAAGTAAATATAAAATATAATAAAAATTAAATAATAAGTAAATATACTATATAAGATTAGAAATATTATCTATCATAATATAAGAATAAATAAATATTCAATATAAGAACAAATAAATAATAAGTAAATATAATATATAAGAAATAAAATATTACATTAAAGATCTATCGTAATATTATCATTTGATATAAAAGAAAAAAATTTAGAATAAGTAAATATACAAAATAAAAAATAAACAATAAGTAAGTATACAATATAAAAAATGGAAAACTAAATTAACATCTATCTGAAAGTGTATAGTAAAATAAATAATAAGTAAAAATATAATATAAGAAATAGAAATACTTCATTAAACATATATCATAATATTAGATAAGTAATTATACAATATAAGAAATAAAAAATAATAAGTATATATAAAATATAAGAATAGAAAAATTACATTAAACATCTATCTGAAAAGTATATAGTAAAGTAAATAATAAGTTAATATACATATAAGACATATAAATATCACATTAAATATCTATCGCAATATTACCATTTGATATAAAAGCAAGAAAATTAGAATAAATAAATATACAATATAAGAATAAATAAATAATAACTAAATATACAATATAAGAAATTGAAATATTATATCAAACATCTATCTGCAAAATGTATAGTTTTCAATTTTTAAGTAAATATACAATATAAGAAATGAAAATACTACATTAAACATCTATTTGAAGAGACCGTTTATCTCGCTCTCAACCACATCGTTATAAATGTCTCTGGCACTCATATGACAGAAAGGGCTATCGAATGTGAAATAGTCACATATACAAATATTTATAAAAGAGTTCCACTCCGAAAAATCATCTTATCTCTTATAATAATTTAGAAATTTAATATAAATAATTAATAATATAATAATTAATAATATAATAATTAATTTAACTTTTAAATTTAATAGTTCCAAAAAACGAAATTAGTCTTCAAAATAAATATTGACATCTTACAACTTACTTAAAATGGTAACTATTATAGTAATATAGAAAATCAACATAAATAGTAATATTCACAAAATATGCTAATGTTAAAATAGTTAAAGTACAAAAACATTTATAAACATTTACAATATATAAAGTAAAAAAATTTCTACTACATAAAGTACTAGTGTGATTATAAATAATTGTGTGAAGAAGTTTTCTTATAGCCGGTTTTTGAGGAACACCTTGGAGGCTTATGTGGACTTCCCGATTGATAGTCTTGATTTGTCAAGCTACGTAGCCTACATGAATGGTCAGAAGACTTATTGGTACATGCTCTATGCGATTAGCAATCACTATGGGAGTATGGGAGCTGGTCATTACACTGCATATGTCCATGTAAGTTGATAAAATATATATATCTATTTCTATGTCTCAACGTTTCATGTATCTCTAACCTCCATTTCTTTCTTTCTTTTGCAGCATGGAAGTGATTGATGGTACAAATTTGATAATAGACATGTCAGACAGATCAGCCAAGAAAAAAAAAATATCTCGACTGTTTATGTTCTCTTCTATAAACATTTAGTAGAAGAATAGTGAAAGTAGAAGTTGAAAAAGACAAGAAAAAGATACCTAAAGTTTTGCCACTGTTAGGGAAGCTTATCAAGAAACATCATTGGCTTGATTATCATCATCAGTGGAAAGATCAAGATCACAGCAGCTGTGTTGAGGCCTGATTACAGGACATGGAAAGAGGAGAGTAGGGAAGAAGAAGATCAAAACCGGAGAGGACATGTAACACAATCTTTTTTATTTTTAGAAATTTGGTATCAAATTATTTCACTAAATATATTCAATTAAAGAGGAGGATTTTTGAACAGAAACTTAATGGGATATCTTCTAGTTATTGTTCAATAGTCTATACAAAATAAACTAAAAACAAAATTCATTTAAAAGAAACCAACTTGTGATATATACTATTTTTGGAAAAGTAGAATAAAACTAACAATTTTTGTAAAAAGAATACAATACCTTTTAAGAATCAAAGCTATAAACATTTAAAATTAATATCAAATAAAAAATAAACTAATTAAAATTCATTAAAATTATTTGCATGTGTGGGTGAAAAAGACTTTTTATTTTCCAAAGAAAATAATAAACATGAATACGATAGTATAATAACACATATGAACAAAGTATATATCATTACGTTAAAATGTAAGTTAAGGCTTTAATTTCTTTTTGCAAAATTTCAAATATAATTTTAGATTATCAGTCAAAATATATCGAATTATTAATTTATTTTATTTCTTTTAAAATGGAAAATTTTATAGTATTTTTCATTTAGTATAAAACAAAATTAATATCAAATTAAATAAACTAATAAAATAGGTAATTAAAAGGAATTAGCTTAATATAGATACTAAATTTCAAAAATTAACATAACATTAATTAACACAAATAATGGGAGTTTTGCCAAAAATCATAATTTGTTTTGAAATAAAAATATATACATAATATTTAATGAAATGCAGAAGCAACTTTAAAATTAGGACTATTTTTCATGACCAAACAGAAAAAATGTTTACAGGTATAATCTTGATAATATTTAAATAGGTAACAACATATATATATATCAAAAATTAAAAGTATAAAAGAGAATCAAATACGTTAGTTACAATTCCAACAAATTTTTAAAGACTATCATTATAGCATGAACAACATCAAAATGATATGGGTAATAGAAAAAAATCCATTTATTAACATAGTGATAATATTATCTAAATATGCTGATAAAAGAAACTAAAAACAATAAAGTATTATAAATTTCTAATAACTAAAAAAGATGTTAAGATTACACTGACTAGGTGTTATATAAAATCTATTAAATAATAGCTGGCAGTAGAGATTACGAAAACATTTATTAAATTATATACGTTTTGAAAGGTATTACAAATTGTCATTACATGACAAATAAAACAATTTTTTTTATAGAAAAAAACAAATTTTATTTATCTTACCATATATTTATTTTTGTATATCAAATCTGTTGTAAGAAAATATACAGTAACATAAGCTTTACTGCTATAAAACATAGTTAATGAGATCAAGTATAAAATAAATATAATATGCAAGATTATTTAAATATAGTCTCAAAAAATTAAAATATTACTTAACATTAGTTAAAACTCATTATATTTTTCATTACAAAATTATCTAACTAAAACTATGTAATATTACTTAAAGCTCTTAAATTTTTTAATATATCATATATATTTAAAATAATTAAATATTTTTTTCAAGAATATTTGTGCACATATTTATTCTAAAAATTCAAAGCACAAAACAAAGTTAATATTACGTTTTCTATGTCATTCAAATAAAAATAGATAAAATACGAAATAAAGTATTTATAAAAGTGTATAGTCGTGTATATGCATCGAGAAATTTAGGTAATATTAAAATTTTATATTTTATCTTTATAATACAAATAAATAAATAGCTAAGAATTATTTTCCCTAAAAGTATAATTTTAAAAAAATATAAATAGGACAAAGTAAGTAATGTTTAAAATACATTCTTAAATATAAAATTTGAATAATTAATTATAATTGTCACTCAAAAATTATTAAAAAATAAAGTAAATTATTAAAGTAGATTCGCGCGTAGCGCGAATAAAAAAAATCTAGTCTAGTTATAAAATGGTTATGTTAAAACAGGCTGAGAAGAACTCTCATGATGACACGTATGCAAAATGACACAAATGTAAATGTTCTACTTTTTAAAGGTTACTCTTTTATTTTTCTTCTCCTTTAATAATAAAAGGATGATAAAGACCTAGAATTGGAAGGTTTCCTCAATTTTTCAAACTTGAACTTTCGGCGCCAACCCTTAAAACTCTCTTTGGACTGGAAGATTCCAAATTCTTTAAATTTGAAATTTCAACGGCAACCCTTTCAACTCTCTTATCTTTATCTTTTCTCTGCTTCTCAACTTTGCTTCCCTTCTTCCTCACATACACCTTGTGGCATCTATCAATACCTTGCCCATGCAAACCAAGCTTGCCCTCAAGTTTGTATGAAAGTGATCTCACTTAAATTACCATAAAGAATGAATTACTCTCTCAAATAAGAGGATCAATTGTAATACTTAACGATCGAATCAACAGAGAGTTAGAGCACACAGTAAATTCTAATCAGCAGTGATTAAGTTAGGTCAAATATGATCAATAAAAACAATAAGTAGTGAACAAGGCCGTTGTTCGGTTGAATGTATTGAGGTTAAGACAATAATAATAAAGAGTTAAGCTTAGGGTTTCTATTCAGGAAATCCATATTATAGAGATACATATACCAAGCAGCGTGCAAGATGTATGAGAACTCAAGAAAGGCAATAGTCGATTAACTTCCGTTTGTTTAGACTATATGTTGTCTAGATCTTCAGACCTTAACTTCCTTTTGTTGATATGAAAAAGTGTCGATCGATGATTTTATATGAATATCGATCAATATACCTTTCGGAATGTGAAGTTTGCATGACCTATGAAAAAAAGCTATGTTCAATATTTTCAGGAAAAGATTACATCACAATACTTTTTCCTCATCATCGTTTTTATCTCATTAAATTTTTTTATAATTAAGTTTTAATGAAACTGTACTTAATAGAAGATTGATAATCAAAAAGGAGTGTTAGAAAATAATAACAATGATGATTATCCATCTCTTATTATTTTACTATTTCTTGAAAAGTATCTGATCTTAACCAATCTTCTGTACTCCTATAAAAAAAAAGAGTTGTACCAAAGCTGAAATTAATAAGATCAAGTCAACAGTTTTGTTCTGTTTCTCTCCCACTCTGGTTTTCTTCTGCTTCAAGTACATATATAGAATTATAATAATAAACTAGATTTTGACCCGCGCTTCGAAAGCGCGGATATTATTTTTCACTTTTATGAAATATATTATTTATTTGTAATTATTGAATTTATTTATTTTAATATTTTCTTTATAATAAATTCGACACATAAAGTGTCTCTGGTAAACTATGTATTTCTCTAGTTTTATTTTATTCGCTCTTCAATGACATATTTATTTGGCTTGTTGTTAAAATAAATGATTATAGACTTTGATCTCTGCACCTCCTCGGATGTATATTTTTAAATATATGATGATATTTGTTTTTCATGTAATTATTAGGGTTTGGCAAAATGAATCCGAGGAACAGAACTGATACCAATCCGTAAATATAGTACTAAACCTGAACATAAATTGATTAAATATTCGAATTATTCAAAATTTTGTTAGTTAGAGAACTGAATCGGATCCGAACCGAAGTATTCGTGTACCTGAAATTATCTAAAAATAGATTTATATACTTATATATTAATTATTTTTATATTTAACGTATATAAAACATCAAGAATGATACTTTTAAATTGGTTTAAAATACTTGAAAATGTATATAGATAGTCAAAAACAAATATCTGAAATAGTTAAAGTATACTCAAATCACCAAAAATATTTAAAATAATTATTGATTTCGTATCCAAAATTTTAAATCAAACCAATTGATATGTTAAGCTTAGGTATTCTGACATATGTTATTTAAATTTATAGGTAATATATTATTTTATTTATAGATTTTGAGAAATTTAAAATATATAGTGATTTAAAACTTTAAAAATAATTTAAATAGGTTATTCAAACTCAAACCCGCAAAGATCCGAATCAAACTCAAACAAAAATTTAGAAACATCCTAATAGGACTGAAATCTTTGACCTCGAAAACCCGAAACACAAACCGATCAGAACCAAACCCGTATGGATGTCTGAAAATCCATCCTTAGTCATTATTATATATCATATAATTTCATCATACAATTAATCGTATTTTATATGTACCATCATATAAGTAATCATATAATTAATAGTATTTAATACGTATCATCATATAAATAATTACATATATTATATTTTAAAAACTTAATATGAAATATAAAAACCATAATTTGAGTTGGTATTTCAAATTGGGCTTTGTGTTGTATTTTTTATATATATATATATATATATTGACAACATTCTTTTATAATAGACTTAATAACTTAAGCCCATTATTTTTTTTGTTTAATACTACTATCTTTGTTTCCAAACAAAATTAATTTTTTTTAAAAAGACTACAATCCATGTTTCCAAGCACACCAAATTTTTTTAATACTCTTATCCAAGTAACCAAACAAAATGATTTTGTACTTGAGTTTTAATAAGATAGATATAGATACAAATATACATAGATGTCGCTATTAATATTTCATAACATGTAAAAGTTAATGGGAACATGATATGTGTAAAACTGACTTATCAAATAACACTATAGATTTTGCTCCGAAGTAAAACAGTTATGTTTCTTCATTGACTTGTAAACATATTGTTCATAGCTACACTTGCTAAAGAACACACATGGCCTTTTCTAAACGAGTTTATCTTGGTCCTGAAGGGTAATCGTTCTCAATGTGGGAGAGGGATTCTGGGATGAGCCAGTTAATGTCAGCTTGAGGATAGTTAAAATCATTTGTCAGAATCTCCTCCTTTTGCCATTCTTCCCATTTCTCAGCCAAACCATCTCCTTCAAGCATTCTCACCACTTCTGACATATTGGGACGTTCCAGGAAAGAACTTTGAGTGCAGAGCAGAGCCATTTGGATCAGCTGCTCCACTTCATTATCCACGTACTTTCCTTCGAGCCCTGCATCCACAATACTTTCCAACTTCTTCTCTTTCAAAACCTCTTTCACCTAGTTACCCACGAAACAAAAACACTCTTTCATCAGTGGAAAAATGACCATCTTGTACTAAAAATATTTAAGAAAACCATGAAACATACCCAGTCGAGTAACATGATATCATCATCATTTGCAAGCCGAGCAAGATCAAAAGCCTTTTGTCCGGTGATGAGCTCGAGAAGCATCACCCCGTACCCAAAAACATCAGTTTTCTCAGAAGATTTTCCTGTGGAAAGGTACTCAGGGGCTATATGGCCAATTGTACCGCGTACGGCAGTTGTCACATGGGACTCATTATAATTCATGAGCTTTGCGAGCCCAAAATCCCCAACCACAGCTTCGAAGTGTTCATCTAACAATATGTTCGCAGCTTTCACATCCCGGTGAATGATTTTTTGGTCGCAGTGATCATGTAAATAAGCAAGCCCCCTTGCGGCTCCCAGAGCAATATGCTTTCGTTTTGGCCAATCAAGTGCTGGATTGCCTTCATGACGTTCTAAAAATAAAAGAGAAAAAATGAAAGATTTTCAGACCAATCGATACAATTCAGAACAAAACTATATCACGATCAGAGAGGTTTGCAAAAAAAAATTGGAAGGAATAATAATTCTTATAAGAGAGAGAGAGAGAGAGAGAGAGAAAGTAAGTTACCTCTCAAACAAGAAGCAACACTTCCATTAGACATGTAGGGGTAAACGAGTAATCTTTCAGTTGGTGTCATGCAAAATCCATGAAGCCGAAGCAAGTTCCTATGAACGGCCAAACTAATCATCTCAACTTCGGTCTGGAACTGAAGTTCCCCACCCTTGGTACGTTCTTCTTTTAGCCTTTTCACAGCCACTAGCTTGCCATTGGCTAAACGTCCTTTATACACTTTACCAAAACCGCCTCTACCCAATACATTTTTGTTGCTAAAGTTATCAGTAGCAACTAGCAGTTCACGCAAGGAAAACCTTCGGAGTTGTCCTAAGTGAACCTCTGGGTCTTCTTCTTCACCTGTAAAATATAGTTCAGCAAAACAGTACAAAGTTAGCCAAAGGAAGCTTCAACGGGAAAAGAGCTAAAAGAGATGAAGATAGTTGACAAACCAGGTACATCAACAAAGCGGTCCTGTGCTTTACTTCTCAGCCACCAAGCAACCGCAATGGCTGGACCAGCAAACAGAATTGCTGCACCTGCAGCAGCTCCAATTGCTATTGCTGTAGTCGTTTTCTTCCCTGAGGGTATGACATAGACACAAAGTTTTCTTAATACAAACTCATTCGCAATTACCTCCTTCACGCATTGAATAGTTTCTATGAGGAAATCGTTGATTCATCAACCATGACAAACGTTTCAACAAAATGTAAAAGAGCTAATATATATATATAGATCAAACAGCTGCAAAAGAGTCAAATAACATGTCCTGTGTGTTAACACAAAATATTTAACAGCGACCCTTCTTTTCTAAAACCAACTAGCAAGTCCACACTTTTTTCAAACTTTCGATTACTTTTCAGCAATGTCCGTAAACTTCTTTTGCTACTATCAAGCTGTCATACTAATATCATTTGCAGATTATCAATCCTAGTAAAGAAATGTGACATGTCATTTACATGACAAAATTTATTTCTATAATAAAAAATCACATAACCAGATGGAAACCTGGTGGTGGTTGGGATTGAGGAGGAGAGTTGGAAGTAGATGGAGGATCAGGAAGCGGCCTTAAACTATTATTGGCAAAACTGCAGATGATTTTTAGACAATTCAGTAACTCATTGTAAACCAGTCCATGGACAATGAAACTAGGAAGGGACAAGAAGGAAAACCTAATAGGAGTGAACAGTGTGAAGGAACCATTAACAGGAATATCTCCACTGAGTCCATTGTTTGCGATATCCCTGCATTTTTTAGAATGAAATGTTATTTTTTTTCATTAACACAAAATTGCACCAACAAAGATGAACAGAATAACTCAAGAGAGACGAAATTACACTCACAGAACTTGCAGTGACACATTAGTCAAAGACCTTGGAATTTCTCCAGATAACTTGTTGTTATTAAGACGCCTAGTCTCAAATAGTAGGACACCATGCATATCAGTAAAGAGTTCAAGATGACGATCATAAGCTACTACTCTTTTGAAATCTATCCAACTGCATAAGACTTGAAGGGCAATGCACATTTGAAAAAAATAGTCTCAATCTACTTATGACTATATAAGATTCGCCAGTGTTTCAGTCAGATACGACCCATCCTAGGGTTCTACCTTTCTCACTCTTGTATAAATAAAGAGAAGAGAGATTGTATAGGTACATACAGGAACTTGAGTTTCTCTAGTTTGCCAAGAGACGACGGGATTGGTCCGCTTATTCTGTTCATGTAAAGATCCAAGCTCACCAATTCCGTCAAGTCTCCAAGCTCTTCAGGTATTCCCCCAGTAATGTTATTGCTATAAAGCTCCCTGTCATTGTGAACATAACGCAGCAGGAACATAATTTTTATCATCTGTTCAAGATTTTAGCATATAAATCAAGAAGCTTATGTTACAGTCACTTTGAACAAGCAAGATGAAGCAAAAGTGTAATCCATGCGGAAGTAAAAAATAAAGATGACTTACAAGTACTGCAAGCTTGGAAGATGACGAAGCTGTGGCACGAGTTGTCCAGATAGATTTGCATTCCCCAAGTCACTGAAAAAGCATGAAGCAGTTAGATTGATTACAAGAAGAGAAAGAGAGCTTGAATCATTTCACTTAGAAACCAGCACAGGATACTTACACACGAATGACACTATTCTCGGTATTGCAAGTAATATGAAACCAAGTACATGGAGAAACAAGAGTAGCATCCCAGCTCTGGAGTACATTGTTAGGATCGTCAACTAAACTCTTTTTCAGCTCATATAAGGCATCACCTGGTATGCATAACCCCCAACAAGTTATTATGTGAAGTCATAAGCTTTACACCAATTCAAGAGAGGAAGAACCTTCTGGGTTTCCGGCGGCTCTGAGAACCAAAAAGAAGAGTAGAATCAGGGAAATGAAGCTAGGGTGGAGCGATGACCCTTGTTGTTCCATTTTCCCAAGAGCAAAACCCATCAGAGGACTGCGAATCGGCTAATTACTTCAACCGTTGACGAAGAAGTGATTATTAGAGAAAAGGGTCTTCTTCCTCTACGCGTATTCGGCTTTTGACCAGTTTTGAGATAAACCCAAAATGGATTCTCGGGGGTGCTAATCGTGGACCCCATTTGTGTGGAGAAGAAATGGGTATTTGATTTGTCAAATATGGAGAATTTTCTTCCTCTGGCAAGAAACACTGATTAAGGCAATCAACGTTCTGTCTATGGTTTCCGGGAGGAACAATGGCTTGCCTGCCCCTGGATCTCATGAATCAATCTTCCAAGAACCCATTATAAAAGGTCACTAGATTTTGAAGCTAGGGTATTATTTTGCATTCTTATAAAATATATTATTTGTTTGTAATTATTAAATGTATTTATCTTAGTAAAATTTTCTTTATAATAAATTCTGACACATATAGTGTTTCTGGTACTTTGATATGCGTGTGTTGATATTTGTTTTTCATGTAATTATTAGGATATGACAAAATGAATCTGAAGAATATAACTGATACCGATCCGAAAATATAGTACCAAACCCAAACATAAATTAATTAAATATTCAAATTATTCAAAATTTTGTTATTTAAAAAACCAAATCTGATTCGAACAGAAGTATTCGGATACCCGAATATATCTAAAAATAGATTAAGTTATATATATATATATATATATATATATATATATATATATATATTTTTTTTTTTTTAATTTTTCAATATTTTTCTTATATTTATCGAAAATAGTATTATTATTTTATAGAAAATTTTCAAATGTTGGTACCGCATACCAATTTCAACTCACCCCGCATATTAATATATTCTTAACAATATACTTGTTTCCAATATTGTCCACCATATAAATATATAGGGATTAATTAAGATACGATTTAGAAAATATAAAATATCTCGTGAATATCTCTACTATACTTTCTTTATCATATCAAATTAGATTAAATACAATATATTCTGTTGAACTAAATCAAGGGAAAATCATAAATAATTAATATATATATATATATATATATTTAAAATTAGTAATAAGTAGAGAATAAATCAAGAAAATCGGTAGATAATAAATTAGATATATCTATTTACTCGTAGGGCGGGATTTAAATTTGAAAATTATGTAAATTGTTAGAATTAATGTATAATATAAATTTTATTATTTAAAAATATAAATATTAGTTTAGTTTCATATTTTTTTAATTTTAAGACTAAATAAACAATGTGTTCTTGATAATTAGTTATGATTTTTTATTGTAATTTTCTAGAGTTAAATGAATTTAAATAAACTCGTGAAGAAACTAACAATGTAATTGTAGATTAGGTAAATATATATGAGAAAACTAACAATGTAATTGTATTTTTTTCTACTAACATTTCTTCTATGGTCGATAACTAAATAATATAGACTACAATCAGAAAGATGTTAAAGGGGAAAAACATCCATGGTTAGGATATTAGTAAAGATATATATCAAATTGTGGTATCAAACTACCTTAACATCTAGCAGCAGCATATCGACTCCCATTAACTGTCCACCTTTTTTCGACATTCCGAGCCTCCGACCTTCAATTCAGACAAATGGAGCTGAGAACTTCCCATTCTGATAGCGCTTAACTGTGTTTGCAAGTAAAAAAATGGAACGGGAAAAATATGAGGATTTGGAGAGACAAATGAGAAAGTATATACATATATATATATATATATATCTATATTATTAAAAGAGAAATACACATATAAAATACCCTTTAGTTTTCAGTGTTATTTACATTTTCATGCCACTGACATTAAATAATGTTTCCTATTTTAATGTTGTATTTTTCACTTTAATTAATGTGTTTTCCAAAATTAAATTTAAATTAAATACACAATTAAATTATATTTCATATTTTAATGCTTTGTCTTTTCCACTTACATTAATGTGTTTTCTAAAATTAAATTTGAATTAAATACATTTCATTAACTTCTCAATTAAAACAATGTCAAATTCAAAAAAATACATTTTTATTGGACAAACAATTCATGGAAATTATAACATCAACTCTTCATTGAACAAATCTGAACGAAAAAGTATTACCAAATTTGAACCGAAACTAGATAATATCCAAACGGATTTACCATTTTGGTATATAGAGAACCATAACTAAACCTTATTCGAACGAAATATTATGGATATCCGAATGTATTTAAATCATATTTATATACTTCAATATGTTAGCTATTTTTCGAGTTAATATCCAACTATTTTAAGTTGATTTAAAATATAAAAAATAGTCAAAAGTAAACATCTAAAGTAGATAAACAATAATCAAAACACCAAAAATACTTTATATATATATTTATTTATTCTTCATCCAAATATTCAAGTTAAATTTATTTTAATTTTTAATTTAGGTACTTTAGCTTACATTACTCAAATTTACATGTTATTATTTTAGATTTAAGGATATTTAAAGATATATAAATTTAAAAAATTTAAAAATAATTTAAACGGGTTATCAAACCCGCAAAGATCTAAATCAAACCGGAACCAAAGTTTATAAATACCGGAATAGAGGTAAAATCTTTAAACACGAAAATCTCAAACCCGAATAAATTTTAACTAAATTCGAATGGATACCCAAATACTTATCCCTAGCTTAGTCAATATAAAACGATCAAATATTATAAATATACTATTTAGTATAAATAAATAAAAATTAAAACTGAAAATTAATACCCGTGCGGTCGCACGGGTCAATATCTAGTCTATCTTGTTAAAGTTGAAGTACCCATTAAAAATGTTTAGAAACAAGTGGAGAACTAATGAGATATGTGTTTGGAAACAAGGATAAGGGAATTAATGAAATATGTTTGGAAACATGGATAGTAGAGATATGTATTTTTTTTTTATTTACACATTTAGTCATTGTATTTCCAATAAATTAATAACAAATGAGAATTGTTTAGCAACATGAATAACATATTTAATACTTCTTTTTAGTTAAACATTTAGCCACTGTTTTACAATAAATTAAACAACATTCTTACTATATTTTCTTTTATTTACAATTCTGTCACTATATTTACAATTCTTTTTATTTACAATTCTTTATGGTGAAAATAAAAACACAAACTGAAATATAAATAGTATATTATATAAAACAATTTTTAAAACACAATATTATTACCTTATTTAGCTTAGTCAAATATAAAAATTTCAAGAGTTCAATTTTCAAAAAAAATATATCATAAAATTAATAATAATTCATAAAAAACTAAAGCAAAAAATTAAAAATTTAAAACATGGATAAAAGTATGTCAAGAAGAAAAAAGTAATTGCTTATGTTATTAAAAAATTGGAAATCCATTATATCAGTTTAAAAATATACAAAATGGACTAATCTAATTACCTAAAAACATTGTTTTTTCTAAAATAATCATAAAATAAAATTTAATGATATATATACATATTTAAAATCAAAATAATAATTTAAAATTGATTTATATCAAAAACTAATCTAAAATATGCATATATTCAAAAATTTATCTTTACTAAAATATTTTGCAATAACCATTATTAAAAAATATTTTCAATATATATAAGAAAAATACAACAAAAAGATTAATTTCATATACCAACTTAAATTATGGTTTTATATTTCACATTAAAATTTAAGAATATAATATATATGATTATTTATAAGATGGTACATATAAAATACTATTAATTATATGACTATTTATATGATGGACCAATACAATTAGTTACATGATGACATATATATATATATAATACATAATCGTGACTAGGGCTGGATGTTCAGGTATCCATTCCGGTTAGTTTCAGTTCTGTTTGGGTTTCGGGTTTCCGGGATCAAAGATTTCAGTCTCATTCATATATTTCTAAATTTCAAATCGAATTATGACTAGGCTATGCGTTCAGGTATCCATTCGGGTCCGTTTCGGATCTGTTTGAGTTTTGGGTTTTAATGGTCAAAAATTTCAGCTCCATACAAATATTTCTAAATTCCAGTTCAAATTATATTCGGATCTTTGCGGGTTTAGTTCGGGTTCGGATAACCCATTTAAATTATTTTTTAAAATTCATTATATATTTAAAATTTCTTAAAATCTATAAATAAAATAATATTGTATATAAATCTGAATAACATATGTGAGAATACCTAAACTTAACATATAAATTGGTTTGGTTTAAATTTTGGATCAAAAATCAATAATTATTTTAAATATTTTGGTGTTTTGAGTGTACTTCCACTATGTTAGATATTTGTATTTGACTATTTATATATAAATATATATATATTTCAAGTATTTAAACCAACCTAAAAGTATCATATATATTCTGAATTTTTTATATACATTAAAAATAAAAATAATTAATATATAAGTATATAAATCTTTTTCAGATACATTTTGATATCCAATTCGAATTGGTTATGGTTTCGGTTGTCTAAATATCAAAATTTGGAATAATTTGGATATTTAACCAACTTTGATTCGAGTTTGGTATTACTCTTTCAGATCGTGATCGGTTCGGTTCTTCAAATTTTAATTTTTTATCTAGCTTTGATATGGACATAAAAAATAAATAGCAATATATTTTTAAAATATATATCCGCACGGGCGTGCGGATCAAAATCTAGTATACTCTTGAATGAGCTACATATTATCAAGGAATTAAACGTATGTTGAAGAGGAGAAAATGGGCTGTGTTGAATGAATAACATTACCTAGCGTTACTTCGGCGGGGAATAAGTAACGGGGATCGTTAGGTTTCAGATTAGTTTTCACCTTATTTTTCGATGAGTATCACAGTAGTGAGGAAAAATCTTGTGGAAGCGATGCCTGGTATTACCAGGGTTTAGAAATCAGACAGTGAAAAAGAAACAAAACTTGTAATTCTTAAATGGAAATTTCAAATACAAAATCTCAGAAGAACATATAGTGATTATTTTGTAACACCTGGAGTATCCAAGAAGCATGATTTAAAGTCTACAACATTCTTCTCTTCACGATAGATACTGGCCAGCCTGGCCTGAGCAATATTCAAACATGTTATCACGAAAAAAAAAAACTGATTATGTTTAATCTTCTCAAAACTCTGAACATGACAACCGAATTTTCTCTATAAGATCATTCAAAGAGCATGGACGCAAATCGGACCTAGAAACTGAGAGTGTACCTGACGGAGAAGATGATCGGCGATGTGACAGTAATTACGGAGAGGAATACGATTATCAATTGGACTAACAATTGGGAACGACTGAAAACAGTTGAGAACGAATGAAAAGGGTTTCTGGAAAGATGAAACATACTTTTATACTCGACTATACCGTCTCGCGAAACAAAATATCGCATTGAATCTACACTTGATTAATGGGGGTGAAGTAAAAGATGATTGATGGGAGGAAGACGGAAGATCGGCCAAGCAAAGAGACATCGAATCGCCGTAAACTTCAATTTTCAATCACGAATGACTAAATAACGTAATGGGCTTTAAAGCACAACAGCCCAACAACAAATCAATTAGACGAAGCTTGCAAATATCTGCACGCCGCGTTTGGTTTAGGGACACGCGTCTCCTTCTAGTTATTGTATTTGATGAGGTGGCATTCTTAATCTAAGAAGAGAGTTGTCTTCTACTTTATAGTATTATTAGATGTATTAAATATTTATTCAAAATCCGGAAAAATGTGGTTGATTTTTTATTTCCAATTTTATAAATGTTTAAAATATTTTAAGTATTAACTTTTGCTTCGTGTAAAATTTATTATATCAAAATATAAATTCTCAAATTAAATTTGATCTCACACTTTGGTAACAATAAATGTTTAAAATATTTCCAAGTAAATGAACTAATTACTTACATACTAAATAATCCCTCCGTTTCTAAATAATGGATGTTCTAAAAAAAAATTGTTTCAAAAAGATGGTTTTTTTACATTTTCAATGTTTGGTTTAATGAAAAATTGTAAGTTTCAAAAAACATTAATGGTGTTTATTGAATTTCTATTGGCTAAAAATTATGGAAAATTGTTATTTACAAAAAATGCATTTACAATTAAAATTTAATGAGTTTTCTTAATATATGTAAAAATTCTACAATAACTATCTTTTAAAAACAGAGGGAATAATAACAAAGAAGTACATTATTGGTCATGTAAATTAAACTTAATTAAGCCTTGATCACTCATGTTGATATTACCAACAGCTGGTTGCTCAACACACACACAAAGTAAGCCTTGATCAAATACAAAACTATAGTTTCAGAGAAAATCAACATATGTAATTACCTGACTTATCGAATAGACATATTGTAAACTGTTTTCTCCTGATGTTTTAACCCTCTCTTCTTCTTCTTCATCGATCACGTTAAGATTCTTTTTTTTTTCGCTGAATTGTATTATTAAGTCTTCAAGACAAAAAGTTCTAAACAATGAGAGGATACACCAGTAGGGATCCAAAATAAAATAACACATCTATTTTGCGTATGAATGACTAAAGATTTTTCCTATAAAAGCTTCATATTTGCTTCTGGAATAGACGAACCTCAAAGGAAATAAACTTCATATTAATCCAAAAGCACCACGCATCAGAGTGAGTTGAAAACGATTGTCAATCTCTTTTTATTACTCCGGTAGGAGCCACCGAGATAAGATAACTCTCTATTTTGCTCTATTATCAGAGTCAAAGAGATTACCGTTCCATAGAACTTCATACTGCCTTTCGAAGTAACCATAGTTTGCAGCAAGAACTCCATCACTATCGAATGAAGAACTATCAACGATTGAAGCCGGTAAGACCCGTCGCCACCATCCGCAGTAGATCTGTCAATTAACTTTTCTAAACAGTTCAACTGAACCGAAAGTTTTGTCTTTCCTTTTTTTAACGCTGATTTATTATGATATTACAATTATTAGGAACATTACATAGACGATTCGACAACCGACAATACTACCTGTCTTATGAAGATCTACGCCTAACTGCATCATCTAAGCCGTCCTATGAAGATCCACGCCTAACCAGATTTACTTACACCATGTTGAAGATCTCTTGTAATCCTTCTTTCCATAATCGCATAATTACCTGTAATCCTTCATTCCATAATCTGCATAGTTGCCTAATAAATCGCGCTCTCTCCGGGACTTGAAACCTGGATTTGAGAAAATCTGCAATAAATTGCATAGTCTGGGAGTCGAACCCCAGACCTGGGTGTAGAAGCCTTTAGACCTTAACCATTAGGCTAAGGTGCTTCCACAAGTTTTGTCTTTCCAAACCAATTGGAAGAAGCATACAAAAAAACAATAAAAAACCTTGTCAGATTCAAAATAAATTGACAATAAAACAACGACTGGAAACAAAACAAATCCAAAAAGAGATGCAAAACAAATTAAACAAGCCGATGTCGGAGCTGGAGAAGCCTCCGATCATCGGCTTGAAACTATGAAAAATTTCTCTTTTTCTGTCCAAGCATAAATAAATGAGAAAATTCTTAAAATATTCCTCCATCCTTGACGTATACATATATTTCATATATGAATTAATTAGGGCTAAGGTTACCTCTCACGCAAGTAACCAGCGTTGGCAAAATAGATGGAAGCATCAATCTCCAAGATTAGAAGTCCAGGAACGGTTCTTGAGTAATGATACTGCTCGGTGCTTCTAATCTTGAGTATACTCCCTGCACAACACACATAGATTGCCAAGTTATTTAGCAAAAAAAAATATCATTAGGATGCAAACCAATAAACCTAAAAGACTAAAGGTAATAACTAAATGAACACAACACACACACAAAAAAGCAAAAAAAAAAGAATTAAGGACGACTAAGAAAATGGTTCAATCGACTATTTCTATAGTAGATTGTTTGTTAGGTTGGATACGAATAAATTTTAAAATATATTGGTTGTCAAGTTAAAATCTAAATAATCCTTTATTTAAAAAATGTTTGTTACGAAAATATGGGAAATCTTATATTTGAAAAATTTGATTATAGTATACTGATTTACTATGAAGAGAATATTCCTATTTTTCTGTAAATTTTTTTAAGATAACTAATTTTTATAAGATACTATAATTAAGAACGTGATTTCCGGTTCGGGAAGTTATATTTAATTGTTTAACATATTTTTGAATATATTGTTTGTCAAACCATAATATCTTTTACTTGGAGATAAGGTAATCATGTAAATCGATTTTTATGAGATCTTTAAGTCATTAATTCGATTACTTGCGGAAAAGGCAACAATGCTATACGATTTATATGGGATCTTTAAGCTAATGAATTAATTAAAAAATAAAATTGATGGGTTAAGACTAATCTAGTTTCCAAACACACAAAATTCATTTAGTCTACTATCCAAGTAGCGAAACAATCCCATTTTGTACTTGAGTTTTAATAAGATAGATATTTTCTATCTTTATTTAATTAGAGGACAGTATGTAAAGGACCATTAAACCATAGGAAAATTCAGTTATTTACGAGTTATACCTAATTGTACCGAAATTCAATCCAATCAAATTTAAACCATGACCCAAACGAAAACTGAAGAAAACCTAGACCAATTCCCCATTCTGGATTAATGAAACCCTAATTTCGGATTTAACGAAATCAAATCTTCCCGTTTAAAATTTTTTTCTTGTTCTTCTTTCCCTTTCCTTGTTCCTTTCGAAATCATTTCTGAACTTCGACAGTTCGATTCCTTGCTCTCCTCTCTTCCCTTTCTTGGTTGCAGAAAGCGATTTGTGTGCGAGAATCGATAGAGTGAAAAGAGATGATGGAGATGCCGGATGAGGTGTCGCAAGGGGACCAGCAACGGCAACAGAGATAGATGGGATAATATCGGAGCCGATAAGTGTCCTTGTCGAAGCTGTGGTGGCAGTTACATATAGAGAGGAGAATGACAGTGAGGATGATTTCCCTGAAGATAAGGGTTCGAAAAGTGTAGTGGAAGGAGTTAAAGATGGAGACGAGAAAGAGGAGGACGACGACGAGGTAAAAAATAGGATCATTTCCAAATTAGGATTGAATTTTGAATCCTAGTTTTTTTTAATTGGTCATGTTTTGGTGAATTAGAAATAGGAATTATGGTGATGATGTGTAGAACCTGGAAATTATGGTATAACTATACGTAATACTAGTACCACCCGGTGAAACATTGAGAATTTGGTAAATTAGTAATATGTAGGTATACTAGAGAATACTATAGTAACTTTGGGAAAACTATTTGGTATTACTGGTATAACTGACGTAGAAGTAATGTAATTTGCAGCATTTTGAGCCCATCGAAGCAATTGATATGGTATTTTTGTGTAGGGTCGTTTTATTACTATAGAACACTAGAAGATATGAGTCAAAAGTAAGAAATCGAGGCTAGAAGAGATGTTTTATTGAGTGTTTGATTCAGGACTACAACGTTGGTGTATAAACCCTAGTTCTAGTCGCCTAAAATCTAATCTCTTAACCTCTGAAGTCGATCCCTTGCTCTAGGGTTTGGGCTCCCCTTTTATAGATGTAGATGTAGATGTCGGCTTGAAGTAGGGCGAACTCTTCCATAATAAACAATAGGTCTGGGCGTTTGGTCCCCCGATCGGGTTCGGTTCGGTGTAATCGGGGGTTTGGGTTTTCGGATCATAGCATATAAGTCCCATTCGGTTATTGGAGACTTTTGGTACGGGGTCGGTTCGGAACTAACCGGGTTCGGATCGGTTTTAATTTTCAAAACCCGCCTAAACCCGAGAACATATTGGATTCGGTTCGGTTACGGATTTTAACAAAAAAAAACCAAAGAACCGAGACAAACCAAATATAACCGAAGTAAACCAGATTTAACCGAAAATAACCATACATATCCGAAATTATCCATTGAAAACATAAGACATTTCATCAAGTTCAACTTCTGAAAACAAACTTAAAATAGATAAGATAGCATAAGTTTAAAACCAGAAACAAATATCAAATTTAAAAAACAAACACAAATTCAAAATGAAATCAGATAACAAGATTCTTCAACAGATGAAAGCCATGAACTTCTCTTCTAATGCTTCATGTCTCAAGTAGATTAGTATTCCTCCGGAATTGTTGTGTCCTCATACTCTGTAAAGAGAGCAAAAACGTTTAAAACAACAGTCAAAGTATGATACTTGCTCAAATTATCCTATAGCAATATTACTCTCATCAAAAGAGGTCAATTGTAGTACTTAGGGATAGAATCCACAGAGACTCTTGGATTACACACTAGATTGTATAGTTTTCGAAGTAAAGCTAGATTGAAAGGTTTTTTAAAATAGTAACTTAAATGTAAACAGAAAATCTATCGATATCCGTGAATGTATATCGATCGACGAACATGAAAATTGTTCGATTTCAGATGATGGGTTTGTTCATCAATTCGGGAAGGTAGCTAGATCAAGGTAATCCATCAGGTATGACAAGTAAGCTGCTTAAAAGGATTTAAAGGGGTTGTGAATATGGTTGTTCTCGAACTCAACACTTAAGAACAATCTAATGATTGTCTAATAATTGGATCTCAAAACAGTCACCTGTCGCTTGTTCCATAATGAGAAAGCATCGATCGATGTAACTTATGACAATCGATCGGTAGCCTTTTCAGATAATCGATCGATGACTCGAACATCGTATCGATCGATTATCCTTCCAGTAAGCATTACCGAACAGGTTGATAGGTTCTCAGATTAATTAGGGCAACTGTCGTTTTAGCTAATTAATATGATCATTTTAATTTATTTTCAGGTAATTCACCATGCTGTCGCTTGCGCAAATTAAACCTAAGATCTAAGTCAAGGGTGATCAGTTCCCTTACTTAGCATTAAGTGCAACTAAAATGAAAGAACTATTAAAACACCCTAACAATCATGTCAAGATTAGTAATACAGAAATTAACCTTTGGTGAACCTAAATCTATCAGTAAGACTACTCAGACATATTCATAAGAAGCATGATTATGATGGTCTAAATAAACTTTAAATAAAATAGAGTAAGAAAACAAAAGAGTTCAATATCTTCTCTGTTTAAGTTGTTCAGATCTCTCTCTCCAGACTGATATCTTCTTCTCTGCTATTACTTCTCTCCCTGGTGATGACTTTGGTGACTTGCTTGTAGCCTCCTTGATTGCTTATCTTTTTCTCTCTTAATACTCCTCTATTTAAATGGTACAAAAACCCTAAAACATGACCTAACAGACGGCCATGGCATATTATGCAATTATGATATCTTTTGGGTATAACTTGTAAATTTTCTAATCTTCATTAATCTCGATCAGCTCAGTATCGATCGATACGGCAGACTCCTAATCGATCGACTCTTGTGATTTCCATCGATCGGCCTTGATGTTGATACATCGGTTGATATTCTCTTCAGTGATCAGCTTCGCGAGTAATATGAAATATCTCCAAAAAGGTATCAAAATGCTCCATAATCATCACTTTATTTCAATGAGTACCTAAACCTGAAATATCTCTAAAAGAGCTACAAAATACATATAAAACCTTTGAAAACATATGAAATCTATAGGTAAAATAGAGTAAAATATAGAGTATATCAACTCCCCCAGACTTATCATTTTGCTTGTCCTCAAGCAAAATATAGAACAATTCTGAAAAAGGTTTTAGAAAGTAATGGGGACTCATAAATCTTAAAAATCCGAAAATTAAAATAAAAGTGCATAGAGATAAGGGATAGAAATATGAGGACTAGTCGGAGTCCTCTCCTGTCTCGTCGTTGTCCCCGGGTGAGTCATGCTGGTACTGGTGAGATGGTCCTGCTGCTGCTGGGTCGCTAGCCCTGACCCTCCTCCTGCTCATGCACCTGCATCGAGATACTCTGGGCTAGATAGCCGGATATACCATGGATTTCACCCATTTACTACCATGGTATACTAGTATTTTATTATATAACTAATGTGTTTTCTAGCATGTTAGGTATGTTTTCAGGTTCAAGAGCGTTTCATGATAAAGTGATGTTTTAAAGCATTTTGGAGTACAAGAGATAATACACCCGAGTTGACCATTCAAGACCAAGTCGGAAGTCAACATTGTGATAAGAATCGATCGATACTCATCCAGAGTTGTCGATCGATGTAGCTGAGAAGATCCGCGTACTAGAGGATTATAATCGATCGATAAACAACTAGTGTTGTCGATCGATATCGAGGACGAAATGGTTTAGCCGACTACTTCACCAAGACTTCACCAAATTCTGAGATTGCCCCTGACAAGTTTTTAACATAATGGAAATGCTTAAATATTCCTGCTAAGTGTTTTTGACGGCAAGCAAGCTTTGACAAGTCTAATCAAGCTTTTGACAAGTCTTGAGAGGCAAAGCAGAGAGTGTGAGAGAGAGACTAGAGTTTTATATGTTTTGAGAGATTGGAGAGATTTGTGAACTCCATTTGTTTTCTACTCCTTATCTATGAAATTCTTTTATCTATCTATTATTATGAATTGCTTAGCTATGTCTGAGTAGTCTACTTGTTAGATCTAGGGTTTAGTGGGATTAGCCCCAAACTATAATTGTTAAGTTGTGATATTCATCAAATAGATTGCACCCTAAGCTTGTTCTAGAGTAGCTAACTAGAGCATAGATCACTAGGATCTTTGATATCTTGAATTATCCGTTTGAACTAGTGTCTCCTTGGAGAAGAGCTAACCGCCTTCCTTGAGATCTAGTGTTCATTATCGGTTCGCGCCTAAGCATATCTAGAAGTCGTCGATCGACATCCCGACAGGTGAATCGATCGCCGAGCGAAAGGTGTATCGCTCAATATCTCTAAAGGATATCGATCGACTCTTTTCTGTGTCAACATACGACAGTTGAGGCCATAGATCTAGATTATTTAACCAGTGAGACATCACTGAGAGTTAAGCGGCTGAGTTCTATAGTATCATGCAAGCAACTTGTTAGACATTTATAGATATTATAATCTCCATTCCTGAATAAAATCCCTAAGTCTAGCACTCTTCATTATCATTTAAACAACCATCATATTGTTAGTTAGAGCAACTACCTTACTCATTTTAGGAATTGTTATTTACATTTCATCATTAAAACCAACTTCACCTAGGATTGATTAATTGATTAGATTTAATTGGTTCTCTAGCTCCTCGTGATTCGATCCCTAAGTACTACAGCTGAACCCTTTTATTTGACAGAGTAAGCTCTACAGAGCAATTTGAGCACTATCAAATTTGGCATCGTTGCCGGGGAGCTTTGATCGCCATTAGATTTAATTTTATCAATCTTAGGTTTTTCTTTTTACCTCCTTTCTGATTAAAATTTTTCTTGTCTTTTCAGGTACATGCCCATCAGTACCAGAAGCAATAAGGGAAATCAAATACTATTCTCAGAAGATCCTGAACACTTGGAACATTCAATACACAAAGACCTACGCTCCGCATCGATCGACAGAACCGCAGTACCGTCGACTGATATTCACGTTCAACCGTCGACCGACATTCAGACAACACCGTCGACCGATACCGTTTGCCGATCCACATCGTTCGACACTACCCACCGTACATCGATCGATACTAACCCGCGAGGCATGGTTGCGATTGTTATTCTCACGCAGGACGAGAATGGAAACTTGTATGGCCAAGATGGTCATCTGTGTAATGCAACAGGTCAGAAGCTAGATGCATATAGAAACATAATCCCTAAGCCTGAAGCTGAGGCTACATGAGAAGCTCAAACACGATCGTTGGCAGACTACAATCGTCCGGATGAGTACTACACCAACAGATCAGCTATTCGACTTCCAGAGATTCAGAAGCCGAACTTCGAGCTCAAGCCTCAGTTCAACTCTCTCGTGTCACATATACCTTACTCTGGGTTATCACACGAGCATCCTATGGACCATCTGGAGAAGTTCGAGGATCTTATAGCTGCTATTCGTATGGATGGAGTCCCCGAGGACTACCTACTCTGAAAGCTCTTTAAATACTCACTGATTGGAGAAGCTTCACACTGGCTCAAGCAGCTACCTACAGGATCACTGACATCCTCGGCCGACATAAAAAATGCCTTCCTGCGTAATTTCTTTGATGAGGCACGCGCGGAAGCCACTTTCGCGCAAAAGCCTGGTGAGACTTTTAAAGACGCGTGGATCAGATTTAAGTTCTTCCAGCGAGACTGTCCACACCATGGATTCAATGAAGTGCATCTGCTAAGCACTTTCTACAGCGGTATCGCCTTGAGGTATAAGATGGCTCTTGATACTTCTAGCGAGGAGAACTTCAACACCAAGAACATTGACTCTGACAAGAAGAAATCAGTTGCAGCCATCGAGGAGAACCAGATGAATGAAGTCAGAGCTAAGATAGAAGCTTTACATGCATTTCTGGGGCAGCCAGTCTGTTCAGCTGAAGAAGAAAAGGCTAGAGAAGATGATACAGAGGAAGATGTGAACTACATTAGAGGTACTGGATTTCAGAAATATGAAAACCAGAGTGGAAACAAAAATTTTTTTGGCAGTGTTCAGAAGAGTAACTACAACCAGAGTTCACAGTATCAGAAGCCCTTCACCAACACCAGGAACTACAGCAACTCAGATTACCAAAACCCACCACCACCCACCCAGGAGAGTAAGTTTGATGCCATGATTAATAGAGTTCTTGAAGGACAACAGAAGCTTACAGTAGATTTCAATGGAAAGATTGGTTCTGTCTTCAACAATCTGAACACAAGGATAGACACCATTTGTACACAAGTTAGGAAGCTTGAGACACAAATTGTCCAAACTGAAGACTTTATCACGAGAATTGGAACTTCTAAGGAAGTAGGAGAAGGAAGCATGAAACAACACGTGAATGCCATTATAGATGATGATTTCTGGTAAGTGGTGAAGCATGAGAAGCTACAAAAGGAGACTTTGAAGTGGAAAGTTCACTAAGTTTCGGAGGATCACAATGGTGTCGATCGACAACATCTCTACACCATCGATCGACACCAACGATGTCATTTCCAGATACGACTGCAGATTGCAACGCGGTTAAGATCTTGACACATGCTGAATTCACGGCTTCGCACCCTCATCCACCCACCCCTACCTACGAAGATATCGACCGACGAGACGCGCCACTCATCGATCGACACAAAGATGAGACACGCATCGATCGACCCTTTTCTCCACCTATAGATCGACGCGCACCTCTCACATACCGAGTGCAACTACCATCGATTTACAGCAACCGAATCAATGCACTCCGACCCACACCAAAACCACAAGCTAACCCTGCACAAACTACTAGTAACCCTTCAGACACTACACCAACATCAGAGGGAGCTGAAGGAAGAAGCTTAAGGAGTAGGAAGGAGAAAACTCCTAAGAACCTTAAGAGGGAAGCAAATGAGAAAGAGATTGATGGTTTCACTAAGAGAGTTATCAGAATCCTACTAGAGAAACCCTTTGAGGAGGTCTACTTCACAAGTAGATTGTGGATGTTCTTCAGAGAAACAAGGGAGACTGAAAATGACATTAGAAGAAGGTTTGACAATGTAAGAGAAGATATGAAGAAAATGATTACATTGAAGAAGAAGAGTGATCCTGGGAAGTTTGCAATACCCTGTGCAGTACAAGGGATTGAGTTTCCTCATGCATATGTGACACTGGTTCATCAGTCAGCATCTTACCAAAGGTTATGGCAGACCATCTGGGTCTGAAAGTAGAGCCTTCATTAGAGATCTTCACATTTGTGGACTACACTCAGAAAAATTCTGGAGGCTTGATCAGAGACCTGGAAGTGCAGATTGGTAATGCCATATTCCCTGTGGATTTTCATGTCCTAGACATCAAGTTTAATTGGAACTCTTCTCTCTTACTTGGAAGAGCATTTATGGCTACAGTAGGAGCTATATGTGACATGAACACCAACATGATGTGCTTGACTATGATAGATCCAGATATCCACTACGACCCTGTCAAACTTGGCAAACCACCAGCCAAAACTGTGGAAAAAGAAGATGATCTTAGTATCATTGCAGTTTGTCATTGTGAAGTAGAGTATGAGACAGAGTACTTGGGATCGATCGACAACATCTCTACATCATCGATCGACACAAGCGAGTCAGAAGAGATCGACACCAATCATGGATTATCGATCGACAGAGGCACATTAGATGATGAACTCGATTTACCAGATCATTGGTACCCAAATTTCGCCATCCCACCCAACCTAAAAGAAGATGATTACTCAGTAAGAAGTTGGGCAGATAGCGGATTTCATGAAAGTTTTGCAGTAGATACAGCCAGATCTTTCCACAGTTGAAACCACAGTGAAGAATATGATGAAGATTATTGGGAAGAAAGAGCTTGGGAAAACTACATGGAGAATGATAGATTTGCAAATCGTTTCCCAAAGTCGATTGACATCCACCGTCCACCATCGATCGATTATCTACTTTATCCAGCAAAACGACATCATCCATCGATCGACATCGCCAGCATCACATCGATCAATATTGACCCAGATGACTTAAAGGACAAAATCAGAATTTCACCGATTATGGCAACATATGGGTATATAAGGTTGTCAACACCAGCCATGAAATTTCAAACTTCAACAACTTTTACCTAGCAGCTTCCAGCAACTAGCAACATAATTATGGGGGACTGCAACACTAAGAACAATCGATCCAACCCTGCAGCTAGACGATCACCATCGATCGCCACCATCACTGCACCATCGATCGATGCCCTTACCAGAGCTCAATCTCGATTTCATGATCCATATGATATCAGGAATGTTTCACTAACACCTGATGAATTTGGTATTTTTCAGGGACACAGATGGCTTTGCAAGAGCAATGGATGGAAGAGTTCTGCACATAACCAGAGAAGACATAGCAGACATCCTTCAAGTTGCCAATGGCCAAGAAAACCTGTTCACACATCAACGTGACCATCCAGACATCCTAGCTCACGTCCAAGACAACCAGCACGTCACCATGAGGGAGGATATAGTTCCTCAAAGTTTCGGTCAACCTAGGAGTTCACCATCGATGGATATCGTTTCATCACCATCGATCGACGGCGAGTTACCCAGATCGATCGACAGAGCAAGAGTCAGATCGCCCGACAGACGTTTGGAGTTTGGACGACGTGCCTTTGATTCCAACGGATCCAGAAGATTCAAATAGGAAGCGAATGATGAATTTGGTGTCCACATAAATGAGTTTGGACATGCTAGAGGAGTTGATGGTGAAATCATCCCTGTTACCAAGGAGCACATAAGGAGAATCCTGGAGAGAGCATCTTTTTTTCACAAGGGTTGCTTACACCTTCCTGAACACACACGCCCTTACCATGCATACAGACCACCACCAGTACCCTACAGCAGGGAGGAGATAGATGATATGGTAACTGATGTATGGAGAGCTCATGCACACCTTGAGGCAGATTTTCACACATTGGTGGAAGATACTTTCCAACCTTTGTATAGCAGCTATGAAGCTCTCCAAAGTGATATGGCAGTGCTAAGAATGGAGATTGAGAGCATTAGAACCATGCTTGAGATGGAAGCTACGCCACCTGTATCGATCGACACAGCACTTGCACCATCGATCGACATCGGCAAGACTATATCCAAGGACCAACCAGAATGTTCATCACTTAAAAGAGATGAATGGGAGATTGCTTACATCAATACAAGATTGGAGACGTCCACAGCCCTCTCAACAACAATGTCGAATGGTTAAGCAAGAGGATTAGTAGAGGGGAATGTCAGATGAGATTTGCTAAGTTGTTGACTAGATGAGTTTGGTTGCTAAGCTAGGATAAGGCATAATGAACTTCTGTGATTAGGATGTTTAGACATGGATTGTAAACCCATAGAGAGATGACTTCAATATTTTGAATCTTCGAGTTCCTGCTGTTTTCAAACTTTTTCCTAGGACTACTGTTTTTGTTTGAGGACAAGCAAATGAGTAAGTCTCGGTGAGTTGATATACCATGGATTTTACCCGTTTTTAACCATTGTATAGTAGTATTTTATTATATATTTAATCTGTTTTCTAGCCTGTTAGGTATGTTTTCAGGTTCAGAAGAAGTGATGTTTTTGGAGCATTTTGGAGTACAAGAGACGATATACCCGAGTTGACCATTCAAGACCAAGTCGGAAGTCAACATTGCGATTATAATCGATCGATACTCATCCAGAGTTGTCGATCAATGTAGCTGAGAAGATCCGCGTACTAGAAGATTATAATCGATCGATACACATCAGTGTTGTCGATCGATATCGAGGACGAAATGGTTTAGCCGACTACTTCACCAAGACTTCACCAAATTACGAGATTGCCCCTGTTTGACGGCAACTTCGAAAGAAGCAAGCTTTTGACAACTCAAGAGAAAAGCAGAGAGTGTGAGAGAGAGACTAGAGTTTTATATTGTTTTGAGAGATTGGAGAGATTTCTCATCTCCTTTTGTATTTCTACTTATTTCTATCTATGCAATTCTTTCATCTATCCATTGTCATGAATTGCTTAGCTATGTCTGAGTAGTCTACTTGTTAGATCTAGGGTTTAAATAGGTTTGTGTGATTAGCCCCAAACTATAATTGCTAAGTTGTGATATTCATCAAATAGATTGCACCCTAAGCTTGTTCTAGAGTAGCTAACTAGAGCATAGATCACTAGGATCTTTGATATTTTGAATTGTCCGTTTGAACTAGTGTCTCCTTGGAGAAGAGCTAACCGCCCTCCTTGAGATCTAGTGTTCATTATCGGTTCGCGCCTAAGCATATCTAGAAGCCGTCGATCGATATCCTGACAGGTGAATCGATCACCGAGCGAAAGGTGTATCGCTTGATATCTCTAAAGGATATCGATCGACTCTTTTTCTGTGTCAACATACGACAGTTGAGGCCAGAGATCTAGATTATTTAACCAGTAAGACATCACTGAGTGTTAAGCGGCTGAGTTCTATAGTATCATGCAAGCAACTCGTTTGGCATTTATAGATATTATAATCTCCAGCCCTGAATAAAAACCCTAAGTCTAGCACTCTTCATTATCATTTAAACAACCATCATATTGTTAGTTAGAGCAACTACCTTGCTCATTTTAGGATTTGTTATTTACGTTTCATCATTAAAACCAACTTCACCTAGGATTGATTAATTGATTAGATTTAATTGTTTCCCTAGCTACTCGTGATTCGATCCCTAAGTACTACAGCTGAACCTCTTATTTGAGAGAGTAAGCTCTACATGGTAATTTGAGCACTATCATAGCCTGAAGAGCATCCAAGAGAATCCTCTAGAAATCCCCACGGTCACGGATAAGTAGCTCCGGAATGTTGGGGAAGTCAGGCAAAGGTGGCTCAGCTGGGGCCTGCACAGCTGGTGCTCGAAGCTCTCCTGCCACTCTACGCGGCATCTCCTACGGGTCGCGGAGGAATGCCTCATCGGGCTCAAACCGGGGCCTATCAATGCTCGCCTCAAAGTCTGTGACGTGAGGGGCTGGAAGTGCAATTAGACGGATGCGGTTACCCATCCTGAAACTCCAGTACCGGCTGCTCTTCAGCCACTGTGCAGAAGAAAGGTGACACACATCCATGTAGGTCCGTGTGGTGCGAGCCTCAGCCGCATCCAAGCGGACGCCCAGATACTGGAAGATCGGTGTAAGCAGGCTCCCAACAGTCTCTTTCTTCTCTCCCTTGCCCGTGCCCGTGCCTTTAAGGGCTTTGTCTTCAGGCTCACCAGCTGCTCAGCAAAAATATACCCAAGGTTGGGTGTAGCCATCTCGCGCTCGGGGTCCAGATATGGGAACTCCACTAACCCTTCAACCGCAAAGTACAACAGTGTGAGCTCGTCAATCCTCACCTTGTTGGTCTCCATCGGGAACAACAGTGTGTTGGCAAGGGCCTGATGAAGTATAGTAGGGTCGGATGGCGGATATCTGTCTGGGTGGCAGATGTGCTCCATGGGCCTGTGCCGATGATCCCCCAGAACTCACTGATTCGCTGAAAGGCTGGAACTCTGATGCCGGTGTTTGCGGCGTTGAAGCCATAGATCCCGCAGAGCTCGGAGATGGTGAGGTGGTATCTGATGCCTCGAGCAAAGAAGTGGAGGACGGCGTCCAGGCTCGGCAGAGAAAGTGAGGTCAGCTGTGGTGATGAACTGCCGGACCAGAGAAGGGTATAGGTCGTAGGACTAAGTGATCATGGTGCCGAGACCAAGCTGTGTGATCATCTCGCCCAGGTCGGACTGAAGACGAAATCGCCCTAAGGTGGCCTCGTCTACAAACACATAGGGAGGATACTAACGGGTATCCATGCGTTGTAGAACAAGCTGTCGTTGTCGTCCAAGTCTCCCGTTCTCCGACGGTTGATGCACGTGGGACTCCGAACTGAAGTGTACGGGTCCGGGTAACTCTCCACCGTCGTGATCATCTTGATTAGCTTCCTAGGCCAAGGCCAGCGTTCGTCAGGTTGGCGTTGTGGTTGATAGTGCTCAAATTACCCAGTAGAGCTTACTCTCTCAAATAAGAGGTACAGCTGTAGTACTTAGGGATCGAATCACGAGGAGCTAGGGAACCAATTAAATAAAATCTACTAATCAATCCTAGGTGAAGTTGGTTTATATGATAAAAATAAAAGTAACAATTCCTAAAATGAGTACGGTAGTTGCTCTAACTAACAATATGATGGGTTGTTTAAATGTGATAAAGAGTGCTAGACATAGGGCTTTTATTCAGGAATGGAGATTATAATTTCTATAAATGTTTTAACAAGTTGCTTGCATAATACTATAGATCTCAGCCGCTTAAATCAAGTGATGTATCACTGGTTAAATAATCTAGATCTCTGGCCTCAACTGTCGTAATGTTGGCACAGAAAAAGAGTCGATCGATATCCTTTTGACATATCGATCGATACAACTTTCGCAGCGCCGATCGATTCACCTGTCGGGATATCGATCGACGACTTCTAGATATGCCTAGGCGCGAGCCGATAGTGAACACTAGGTCTCAAGGAGAAGCTGTCGCTCTTCTCAACGGGAGAAAAGCTAGCTCAAATGGATAATTCAAGATAATCAAAGATCCTAGTGATCTATATTCTAGTTAGCTAATCTAGAACAAGCATAGGGTGCAATCCATTTGATGAGTACCACAACGTAGCAATTATAGTTTGGGGCTAATCCCACAAACTTATTTAAACCCTAGATCTAACAAGTAGACTACTCAGACATAGGTAAGCAATTCATGACAATGGATAGATGAAAGAATTGCATAGATAGAAATAAGTAGAAATACAAAAAGAGATGAGAAATCTCTCCAATCTCTCAAAACAATATAAAACTCTAGTCTCTCTCTCACACTCTCTGCTTTGCTTCTTTCGAAGGTTGCCGTCAAAAAACACTTAGCAGGAATATTTAAGCATTTTCATTAGGTTAAAAACTCGTCAGGGGCAATCTCGTAATTTGGTGAAGTCTTGGTGAAGTAGTCGGCTAAACCATTTCGTCATCGATATCGATCGACAACACTGATGAGTATCTATCGATTATAATCTTCTAGTACGCGGATCTTCTCAGCTACATCGATCGACAACTCTGGATGAGTATCGATCGATTATAATCGCAATGTTGACTTCTGGCTTGGTCTTGAATGGTCAATTCGGGTATATCATCTCTTGTACTCCAAAATTCTCCAAAACATCACTTTCTCACGAAATGCTCCTGAACCTGAAAACATACCTAACAGGCTATAAAACAGATTAAATATGTAATAAAATACTAGTATACCATGGTTAAAAACGGGTAAAATCCATGGTATATCAACTCCCCCAGACTTACTCATTTGCTTGTCCTCAAGCAAAAACAGTAGTCTTTGGAAAAGGTTTGAAAATAGTAGAAACTCAAAGATTCAAAATATTGAAGTCGTCACTCTATGGGTTTGCAATCCATGTCTAAACATCCTAATCACTGAAGTTCATTATGCCTTATCCTAGCTTAGCAACCAAACTCATCTAGTCAACAACTTAGCAAATCTCATCTAACATTCCCCTCTACTAACCTCATTTCTTATCATAAAATAAAAGTGCAGGCTTTACCTTGGGAGTATCAATCAAAGGACACATGGATTCAACTCAAACAAGTATCTGAACACAAAGGTAGTCTTCTCTGATCCCTTTCTCCCCTCATCTCTCTTCTCTGAATCTCTTATTAGTTTCAATTTCAACAGGCTTCGATGCCACAAAGGTCATCTAGTCCATCTCATTGACATTTGCATTGTAACTCATACATTTCTGACAAAGTGTAGCGAATAATGGGGTCTTTGGTAATTTACCTATCCCTCGTTTCCACAATGTGTGATCATCCTTGAGATTTAGAATACTGGGATCGCAGGAGACACTCCTACCCCTCTGCCTCTCAAGAAATCATTTCAATCTTTTATAACATAAACTTAGATCTTGAGACGCTGAAGAGAGAGAAGGAAGGGAACCAGAAACACACAGACTTTTTACCTTCCAGACTTGGAAGAGGATTCAGATCCAGTGATTTCCAAACCCCAAGACAAGCAAATAAGTCAGTATTAGTGTTGGAGGTCAGCTTTGGTTCCTTCAAACAATCTTAGCTAGTGAATATAGATGACAGGTTGATCCACTTTAGCATCTTCAGTACTATCTGCAATCAGTAATCTAGAATGGTGCTAAAGAGTGGTTAGACAATCAAATATAAATCTATATCAATGTTCCTATTTAATACTTACGCGAAAAATAATTTAAATAAAAACCAAAATAAAATACATATTAGTAAACTCCCCCCAGACTTAAATTACACTGTCCCAGTGTAACACAGCCGGTGGTGAGGTAAAGAAAATAAATCATAATTAATAAATATAACAAGTTAGAATGAATAAACCTGATCGACAAGGTGTCGATCGATTCGTAGTGGTATACGTCGATCGTTAGTAATGGTCGTGTGGTGTCGAGCGATATGAATGGTGAATGTCGGTCAACGGGATCATCATTCTACTTGGATCTAATAAAAACTGCAAAATAAATCCGAAAAATAAAAGCAAAAATGAAAAATAATAAAATAAAGGAAAATAAAAGAAAACCTAATAGTGGGTTGCCTCCCACTCATCGCTTTGTTATAGTCATTTAGCTTGACTGTGGAAGGTGAGTGACTCATGGGGTGCAGTGGGGGTTGTTGTTTGCTGGTCGGCAAACATTTCCCTCTTCTTTGGACTCAGCAGCAGTGAAGCTTCTTGTGGCATCATCTGATCTTGTCCATCTCGGATATATCTTTGCTAAATCTGCTTTGATGACTTGCAACCTTCTGTCCAAATCTTCCATGTCAAACTGATGCTGATCAAATCTGGAATGCTCAGGTAGTTATTCATGTTGATTATTGTCGTGCTGGTCATGAATCTGCTGATCTTGATCTGCCAAGGTCTCGGTATCGATCGATGCTACAACTTGTGCGTCAGTCGGTTCGCTGGGAGTTCTGTCGGTCGACTCAATGTCAACTTTGTCGATCGATTCTGAGCGTTGGCTTTGGTACTCAAGAATCCTCTGCATATTGCGTATCTCATTCTTCAATAGACCAGTAGCTCCACAAATGTTGGTCACTCTTTCGTTGAGAGTGTTGTCAATGTCATCACTTCGTTCGTTGAGTCTCTCCTCCATAGAATTCATGGCTTCGTACAGCTCATGTTTGATCTCATCAACTTCTGCTGTAGTGCATGCTCTCTTCGCTGGTGGTGGCTCGATGTCGATCGATGTTGGTCGAGGCCTGTCGATCGATGTCGCGATTCTGTCATGACGACCAAGATGATCTTGAACTATGCTCATGTCTCTTTGTAGCTCGTTCAGCTGTCGTGACAGTGTATCCAGGTATCGCATGATAGGTGAACTTAAAAGATCATGCTTCTCTTCGTATGCTCTCATCCTATCTTCCAGTGCTGCGAACCTTGTGTCGATCGACGGTGAATTCAGTGTGTCGATCGATGAAGAAGTAGCATTCTTAGCTTGTTCTTTCTTGCGAATTGATGCTAGCTCTTTCTGTAGAAGATCGATCCTCTTGCTTAACCATTCGACATTGTTGTTGAGAGGGTTGTAGACGTCTCCAATCCGTGTATTGATATAAGCAATATCCCATTCATCTTTCTTAGGTGATGAACATTCTGGTCGGTCCTTGGATGTAGTCTTGCCGATGTCGATCGATGGTGCAGGTACTCCGTCGATCGATACCGGTGGCGTAGCTTCCTTCTCAAGCATGGTTAATATGTTTCCAAGCTCCACTCTTATCTCAGCCATATCACTCTGGAGGTCCTTGTAACTGACATCCAAAGGCTGGAAAGTGTCTTCCACCAATGTGTGCATGTTTGCCTCAAGGTGTGCCTAAGCTCTCCATACATCAGTCACCATATCATCTATCTCCTCTCTACTGTAGGGTACTGGTGGTGGTCTGTATGCATGGTAAGGGCGTGTTTGTACCGGAAGGCGTAAGCAACCTTTGTGAAAAAGTAATGCTCTCTCCAGAATTCTCCTTATTTGCTCCTTGGTAACATGGATGATTTCACCATCAACTCCTCTAGTATGGCCAATCTCATCTCTGTACACACCATATTCATCCTTTGCTTCCCATTTGAATCTCCTGGATCCATCAGTATTGAAGGAACGTCGTCCAAACTCCAATCGTCTGTCGGGCGATCTGACTCTTGGCATGTCGATCGATCCGGGATATCCGCCGTCGATCGATGGTGATGAAACGATGTCGATCGATGGTGAACACCTGGGTGGACCGAAGGCATGAGGAACTGTATCCTCCCTTGTGGTGACGTGGTGGTTATCCTGGATGTGAGCTAGGATGTCTTGATGGCCACGTTGCTGTGTGAACAGATTTTCTGGTCCATTAGCAACTTGGAGGATGTCTGCTATGTCTTCCCTGGTTATGTGCAGAACTCTTCCATCCATTGCTCTTGCATAGCCATCTGTGTCCCTGAAAATTCCAAATTCATCAGGTGTTAGTGAAACATTCCTGATATCATAAGGTTCATGAAATCGAGATTGAGCTCTGTTGAAGGCGTCGATCGATGGTGATGTGGTGGTGGCGATCGATGGTGAACGTCTAGCTGCATGGTTGGATCGATTGGTCATGTTGTTGCAGTCCTCCATTGATAAGTTTCTGAATGCTGGAAGCTGCTGGGTAGAAGGTGTAGAGGTTTGAATTTTCGTGTCTGTACTTGTAAACCTTGTATACCCATGTGTTGTCCTAATCGATGAAATTCCGATTTTGTCCTTGAAGTCGTCTGGGTCAATATCGATCGATGTGATACTGGCTATGTCGATCGATGGACGATGTCGTTTTGCTGGATGTAGTAGATAATCGATCGATGGTGGGCGTTTGATGTCGATCGATAGTGGGAGTCGATTTGCAAATATGTCTTTCTCTAAGTAATTTTCCCAAGCTCTCTTTTCCCAGTAGTTTGCATCATGTTCTTCACTGTGGTCTCCACTGTGGGAAGAGGTGGCTATGTCTACTGCAAAACTCTCATGAAATCCGCTATCTGCCCAACTCCATACTGAGTAATCATCTTCCTTTTGGCTGGGTGGGATGGCGAAATTCGGGTAGCAATGATCTGGTAGATCGAGTTCATCATCTGGTGGGTCTCTGTCGATCGTTGATCGATGTTTGTTGTCGATCTCCTCTGACTTGCGAGTGTCGATCGATGATGTTAAGGTGCTGTCGATCGATCCCGAGCACTCTGTCTCGTACTCAACTTCACAATGACAAACTGCAATGATACCAGGATCATCATCTTTTACCACTGATTTGGCTGGTGGTTTCCCAAGCTTGACAGGGTCGTAGTGGACATCCTGATCTATCAGAGTCAAGCACATCCTGTTGGTGTTCATGTCACATATGGCTCCTACTGTAGCCATAAATGCTCTTCCAAGTAAGAGGGAAGAGCTCCAATTTAGCTTGATGTCTAGAACATGAAAATCCACAGGGACGATAACATTACCAATATTTACTTCCAGGTCTCTGATGAAGCCTCCAGAGTTTTTTTGAGTGTAATCCACGAATGTAAAGATCTCTGGTGAAGGCTCTACTTGCAGGCCCAGATGGTCTGCCATGACCTTTGGTAAGATGCTGGCTGATGAACCAGTGTCACATAGTGCATGAGAAAATTCAATCCCTTGTACTACACAGGGTATTGCAAACTTCCCAGGACCACTCTTCTTCTTCAAAGTAATCCTTTTCCTCATATCTTCTCTGACATTGTCAAACCTTCTTCTAATGTCATTTTCAGTCTCCCTTGTCTCTCTGAAGAACATCCAAAATCTGCTTGTGAAGTAAACCTCCTCAAAAGGTTTCTCTGGTGGGATTCCAATAACTCTCTTAGTGAAACCATCAATCTCTTTTTCATTAGCTTCCCTTTTAGAGTTTTGAGTTCAAACCTTGTAGATCGGTTGATTTGATGAACAAACAAGATAGAGAAGCGAAAAACAAGAGGATTGAGGCAAGGAATGAGCAAAATCGGTTCGGTTTCTAGAGAAAAAGGGTTTTCTGTTTTTCGGGATGTTGAAGCGATTGTGGGAAAGAAAGAGCGGATGTCGAGGTTAATGAGCCTCAACCTCGATTTGTCCGTATCGATCGATATGCATTAGGCAATTTCGATCGTTACTGAATTTCTTCCCTTTTTTTTGTTTTTTTATATTTGCTTTATTAATTATGAAAATAAGTTCCTAAATAAATTAGTGGGTTGCCTCCCACTCAGTGCTTATTTAAAGTCGTGAGCTTGACCAAATGAGAATTAGGTTTGGATTGGAAAATCTAATCGCAGATTATCAGCATCCGGGATTACTGCTTTGGCCCAATAGTGCTTCACTCTGTGTCCATTCACGGTGAATTCGTTTCTTTTTTCGTCCGACAGAGTTATTGCTCCATAGGATCTTGGATCCTTAACAGTGAAAGGTCCTGACCAACGGGATCGTAGTTTTCCAGGAAATAAATGAAGTCGGGAATTATAAAGCAGTACTTGGTCATTAGGTTCGAAATGCCTAGAAATAATTTTCTTGTCATGATAGGATTTCGTCCTTTCTTTATAGATTTTCGAACTCTCATATGCGAAGTGTCGGATTTCATCTAATTCATTCAGCTGTTTATAAGCCGTCTCTCTGCAGCTGGCTTAATGTCAAAATTCAAAAGTTTAACAGCCCATGCTGCCTTGTGTTCAGGTTCAACTGGTAGATGATAGGCTTTTACATACAGTAAATGAAATGGTGTAGTCCCTAATGGAGTTTTGTAGGCAGTCCTATAAGCCCAGAGTGCATTGTCCAGTTTTCTAGACCAATCCTTTCGAGAAATTCCAACGGTCTTTTCCAATATTTCTTTTATTTGTCGATTGGACACTTCCACCTGTCCGCTTGTTTGCGGGTGGTAAGGTGTGGCAACTCTGTGATGGACTCCATTCTTTTTGAGTAGCTGATCAAAAATTTTATTGATGAAATGAGTTCCACAGTCACTTATCACTACTCGAGGTACTCCAAAACGAGGGAAAATGATGCTTTTGAAAAATTTTACAACCACTGCCGCATCATTCGTTGGGGAAGCTACTGCTTCAACCCATTTGGACATGTAGTCCACAGTAACTAAGATGTATTTATTTCCGTAAGAGGAGGGAAATGGTCCCATGAAATCTATTCCTCAGCAGTCAAAGACTTCAACTTCTAAGATGAACTTTTGTTGCATTTCATGTCTTTTGCTGATTTTTCCTCTACGTTGACATCTGTCACATTTTGCGATGTAAGCTTGTGCGTCGCGAAACATTGTAGGCCACCAGAATCCTGCTTGGAGAGTTTTTGCCACAGTCTTGAAAGTCGCAAAATGTCCAGCATAATCAGATCCATGGCAATGAAATAACATGTTGTTGATTTCAGTTTCGGCGATGCAACGTCTATATATTCCATTAGGACAGTGCTTGTATAAATAAGGTTCATCCCAATGATATATCCTAACCTCTCTAAAGAACTTCTTCCTTTCGTAGCCCTGTAGATCTTCTGGTTCTACGTCAGCAGCTAGATAATTTACAATATCAGCATACCAAGGTCGGTTCTTTAAGCTTATGTCTACTGCGTGCACCCCCAGACTTGAACTGTTATCACCGGGTAATTTTGGGATAAAGTGGAGAGGGTTATAGGCAACATGAATTGGTAAATCAACAGCCTTTGTGATTCGAGGAATTTTAATTAGTTGCCTACGTTCTATGTCGATCGATCTAGATCTTGTTGTGTTGATCGATCTTTTGTTTGTTTCATCGACCGCTAGTTGGTGAGTAAAATCGATCCATTGGTTGTCTTTTACTTCAACGCAACTGATGAATATATCATCAGTTTGGTAGACGCTTTCTGCGGGTAGATAATCATCTATTGGAACATCATCGTCGACTCTTATCCGTGAGAGGTGATCTGCAACTCCATTTTCTGTTCCTTTCTTATCCTTGATTTCAATATCAAACTCTTGGAGTAACAAGATCCATCTAATGAGTCTCAGATTTGCATCTTTCTTTTGCATGAGGTATTTAATCGCAGCATGGTCAGTGTGGACCTTCGAACCGACAAGGTATTGGCGGAATTTTTCAAATGCAGAAACTACCGCAAGTAGTTCTTTTTCTGTTGTTCCATAATTCCTTTGTGCTTTGTCGAGAGTTCGACTTGCATAATAAATAACATGTAACCTCTTGTCTTTCCGCTGACCTAGAACTGCTCCTACAGCAAAATCACTTGCATCGCACATGATTTCAAAAGGGAGATTCCAGTCAGGTGCTTGCACTATCGGTGCACTAATCAGCGAATCTTTACTTTCATTGAAAGCCTTGTGACATTCAGGAATGAAGTTAAACTTAACTTCTTTGCACAGGAGGGCTGTCAAAGGTCTAGCAATTTTGCTAAAATCTTGAATATACCTCCTATAAAATCCAGCATGTCCGAGAAAACTTCTCACATCTTTCACATTAGTGGGTGCCGGTAAACCAGTCATAACTTCTATCTTTGCACGGTCTACTTCTATTCCGGCAGCAGACACTCTGTGTCTGAGGACTATTTCACTGGTTACCATAAAATGGCATTTTTCCCAATTCAGAACAAGGTTTTTCTCCTCGCATCTAGCTAGTACTTTGCAAAGATTATCGAGACAACTTTTTTAATCAGATCCATGGACCGAAAAATCATCCATAAAAACTTCCATGAAGTCTTCAATCATATCCGTAAAGATAGACATCATGCACCGCTGAAATGTAGCGGGTGCATTACAAAGTCCAAAAGGCATTCGATGATAGGCGAATGTTCCATAAGGACATGTGAATGTCGTCTTTTCTTGATTGTCTGGATGGATGGGGATTTGGAAAAATCCAGAATAACCGTCGAGGAAACAGTAGTATTGATGATTTGCCAATCTTTCTAGCATTTGATCGATGAATGGTAAAGGAAAATGATCTTTCCTTGTGGCAGAATTTAATTTCCTATAATCGATGCACATCCGATGTGCATTGACGGTTCTTGTAGGGATGAGTTCATCTTTATCATTCTTTACCACTGTGATTCCTCCTTTCTTGGGTACAACATGCACCGGGCTTACCCACTTGCTATCCGAAATAGGGTAAATGACTCCGGCATCAAATAATTTGATGATTTCTTTCTGGACTACGTTTTTGAGATCCGGGTCAGCCTTCTTTGGTGTTCTATTGACAGGTTCGATTCATCTTCTAAATTAATACGGTGCATGCAGAGATTTGGAGAGATGCCAGGAATATCCTCTAGAGAATACTCGATGGCTTTTCTGTGCTTGCGCAATTTGTTAAGCAAGAGTGCAAGTTCTCCATTACTCAGGTTAGCATTAGTAACTTGACTTTCGGTATTTTTTCAGATCTCCAATCGCTCGAAGAGGGCGGCTGTCGATCGATGGTGCGTTGGAAATATCGATCGATGTTAATTTTATCGTCCGCGTCATCTATTTCAGCCGTATTATCACCAATTGCGTTCATCAATCTCGTACATTTCTCAGTTCGGTTATCTATGCTAAAAATTTTCTCTTCAGCGGCTAAAAAGGTATTTTCCAAGGCTTCTTCAGATTGGTGGTCTGCGTGAGGATCTCCAGCTACAGCTGGAATATCATCTACATAGAACGCTTGGTTATCAATCTATGGACGTTTTACCAGTTTTTCCATGTCAAAGTTCATCGCAATATTTCCAATCTTAAGACAAATTCGTCATTCCTTGACATCGATAATCGCACCAGCTGTGGCTAAAAACGGTCTTCCTAAAATAAGGGAATCCTTGGGTTCTTGCTTGTATATGAGGACAACCAAATCTGTTGGTAATTGACAGTTGTTTATCATTACTGGTATGTCTTCTGATATGCCTTCCGGCACTCGGACGGATCTGTCAGCAAGAACTAAGGTAATCCGAGTAGGCATAAATTGGTTGAATCCTAAAGATGTGGCGACAGAGTAAGACATTAGGTTAACGCTCGATCCTAGATCGCAGAGCGATCGTCCGAACTGTCGGTTCTCCATGTTGCAATCCAAGACAAAACTTCCAGGGTCAGGTCTTTTTATAGGCAGATCGCCTTGGATCATGGTACTTACTTCATCTGATACCATCATGATGCTGTGTTCCGTAGACTGGTAATTTTTTGTCACCATGTCTTTAACGAACTGCTTTAGGGGTAGAGAAACTTTGATTGCATCACTTAGTGGCATCTGACCGCTTATCCTGTCAATCGCCTTTTTGCAAATTTCTTTTTCTAATTTCCGTTTGGCTTGAGGATTTGTGAGAGGGAAAGGGGTATGGGTTGGTACACTCTCTCGACCACTAGTGCGGCAGGTGCTGCTTGTGGCGCGGGAGGATCAGTTTGTCGATCGATGTTTATATCTTCTTGCCGATCGACATTTTTATCCTTTTCTCGATCGATGTTTACATCTTCTCATCGATAGACATTCGTTTCATCCTCATCTTCATCGCTAAGGCATATTGGCTCAGGATCAATGATTATTGGTTCAGATCTGGTTTCCTTAGCTTTCTCGATGTCAACGGGATTATCGACGGAGGTGCTTTCTCCTGTTATTGGAGTGAGGCGTTTTCCACTTCGAAGAAGAACAGCACTTACCTGACGTCTCGGGTTTGCATCAGTGCTCCTGGGAAGCCGTCCTATTTGCCTTTTTATAGTGAGTGCATTCTCTGCGACTCTTCTATCTAGCATTTTAATATTTTCGTCGAGTGTTTCCAAATTTTTCATTAGTTCACTCCAGATCATACCCATCCTCTGGTCGGAATCGGTGCTTAGTTTTTGATTCCCAGTGAGAGCTTGATTTAGCCTAAAATTTGCGTTACCTTTTCGTGGTCTAGTCATTTCATCATAACTCTGGGAAAACTACTTCCATTATAGTTTACGGGTTGGCTGTCTAGGTGCGTTGTATCTGTGAGACCTACTTTCTCTTGAAGTTCAGATAAGACTTCATCACTTATTTGGAAAATTCCTCTTTGACTTTGTTCAGCTAAGAAAGTTTGGACGGAATTTAGAGCTTTCTTGAAATTTTTGATTTCGAATTTGTCTACATGCTCCATTGTATCTTTTCTTTCCATGTCCATTCTTTCGTAGGATCTACTAGTTGCTACATCTCAATTAATCTTTTTGCTTCTTTTGGGTTTCGTGACCTAAAGCTTCATTCGCTTGCTGTGTCGAGAATGGCTTGGTAGTGTAAGCTAACACCTCTGTAGAAGGCGTTAATCAGTTGGGGTTCCGAGTATCCATGATGGGGGCATTCCTGCTGGAGATTTTTAAATCTTCCCCAAGCATTTTTAAAGGATTCTCGAATATCCTGGGTAAATGTGGAAATTTTTATCCTCACATCCTAGTAACGGGTATCATCGAAAAAGTAGTTTATAAACGCGCTTCTGATCTCTTCCCAACAGGTTAATGATGCTGATGGTAATTAATTCAGCCAGCTTTTGGCTTCTCCAGTTAGAAAATAGGAGAAAAGTAAGCAGCGATAATCACTGTTATTAACTATTTCCTCTAGTTTTTCGATGTGGTTCAGTGGGTTCTCAGATAGAGTCCCATGGAAAGGGTGTTGTACCAGAACAAGATGCTTCATTTTGAAATTCATTGTTTCGTTTTCTGGTATCTTAATAGCTCACCTATTGGAATAGGTCCTACTAGGGTTCAAAATTTTTTGCAAAGACAATTTTTCATCATTTTCAGGTGTTGTATGAATCTCAACAGGGATTGCAGTCCCCTGTTCCTTCATAATTTGGCTAATTGCGTTGCACGATTAAATTATGGGTTCTCCTTGAATTGATATATCTTTATCAGTACATGCGAGTTTAGAGAACTTACCTGCTTCCGGCTGATTAGCATCGATCGATATTTTTTTTGTCCAGCAGTCGCTTCAAATCGATCCGTATCGGTCGATTCTTGTAACTCACTGTCGATCGATTCCAGCTTGATTGTGTCGGTTGCTTCGTCCGTTAGTGTATCGCTCGATGCGGTCATTTCCGCGTCAATCGATGGGTGGGCGAAACTTAGTGTCTTCCTTACACTACAAGAAAACAGGGAAATACTGACGGACATACTGACGAAAAATGAATTCCTCGGAATATTCCGAGGAATTTCCGAGGAAATTCACTTTCCGTCTGTATTTTCTGAGGAAATCCCGAGGAAAGAGTTTTCTTCGAAAAAAACCGACGAAATTCCGAGGGATTTAGGGATTTAACTTTTAGGGTTTAGGTTCCTCGGAATTTCCTCGGAATTTACCAAGGAAATTCCGAGTGATTTAGGGATTTTACTATAGGGTTTAGCTTCCTCGGAATTTCCTCGGAATATTCTGAGGAAATTCCGAGGAAAAACACATTTTCCTCGGAATTTCCTCGGAATATTCTGAGGCTTTTCCGAGGAACAAGGTTTTGTAACCGAAAAAACGTTTTGCGGTTTGAATAACACATATATAAGCGTTATTAAGTGTCTTAAACTGATTATTAAGTGTCTTAAACCAAAAATAGGTGTGTTACCCGATAATAAACACTTTCCGATTGTATGAACGAATTTCCCACAACATAAGATCAAACACTTATACACTTTAATGAATGGTAAAAGGAATACTTACAATTCATTTTGGAATTTTGTTATTTCATGGTTTATGATCATCTATACAAAGAATATTCAATTTTATCATTACATTAGTATAAGAAATGATATTGGGCAAAACAAATTGAGGTTTTGAAACCCCAAACATATATCCCTCGGAATTTCCTCGGAATATACCGAGGAAATTCTGAGGGATTTGAATTTTCTTCGGAATTTTTTCATTTAACCGCCATAATTTTCGCGAAATATTTTGCGAAAATTATATTTTCGAAACTGAGGAAACTGATGCTTATCCCCCAAGCATAAACCCTCATAAGGTTTATGGGTTTTTAAGAAATCGTAAGTGGGCCTCGAATCAAGTTTAGGACCCCTTTGGGCCGTATTTTTGATTTGAGATGTTTTTACGATTTCTCCGATAAGGTTAAGTTTGCGCGGTTTTATCGTAAACCAAACGGACGATTCCATTTGATCGAGAGATCAAGAAACAGATAGTCGTGTTTGCGGAGAATGGCTATACGGATAGTCGAGAATGCATAGTTTTACGTCGTATCGTCGTTTCGGAAGACTTCGGACGTTTTGGAGAATGATCGATACAGGAACGCTCGATTTCTATAGCGATCGAGCTTTGTCCGCAGCTCGGTCGCTATAGCGACCGAGCTCTATACGGAGCTCGGTCGCTATAGCGACCAAGCTGTAAACGTAGCTCAATTGCTATAGCGACCGAGCTACGTTTACAGCTTGGTCGCTATAGCGACCGAGCGTGGTTTCGTGATCCGTTTGCTATAGCAACCGAGCTCTCGTTCGTGACCCAATTGCCATCGCGATCGGGTTTATGCCGTGGTCTGAGTTCCGTTATCCAAGTGTTTGAACCTATCGCAAAGTTACGATTCTCTTAGGATGCTTGTTTGCGGAGGTTTGGTCCTTTGATAACAAAGTTCCGTTTGACTTTAAGAAATCGTTACTTTCTTAAATCGTTGATTTCTTAAATCGTTGATTAGGAATCGTTGTTTTAAAGAATCGTTGTCTTAAAACAAGATTTTAAGGAATCTGCCTTGGAACTTCAAAGAGGCCGTTCTCTGAAACCGTGAGGACCCAGAAAACGATCAAGATATCAAATCGAAGCCCTCGCCGAGACGGGTCTGGTGAGCTCGGTCGCTATAGCGACCGAGATCGTTCTCTAGCTCAGTCGCTATAGCGAGTGAGTATGACCCCTTGGTTGTTCCGCGATTGCCAAGCCGCATCCTCGTGGTTTAACAATCTTTTGTTATTTCCGATGATCGTGTTTTAACGAGAACTTTGTTTAGTCGCAGAACCTTTTGCAAGGAGACGATTTTTAAGAAATCGTAGATTTAAGAAATCGCAGATTTAAGAAATCGTTCATTTTAAGAAATCGTTGATTTTCTTAGATCGTTGATTTAAGAAATCTTGTTTTTAAAACAAGATTTTCCCGCAAGTTTTCCGTATAAGTTTTTCATATAAGTTTTCCTTGAAAACGTAGAAATTCTTAAGGCGTATATTTTTATCAAATGTTTTGATACTAACTTTGTCGTCAACACGAACCATTGGAGCTTGTGTCGACGCTGCGGACAAATCTATTCAAGAATTTTATCGTAAAAATTCGAGGAATATTTTCGAAAGTTAATTTCGTTGTGACCGTTTTTGACCCCAACAGTTAGCCCCCAGCCCGTTAGAACCGTGGATCGTAGATGCGAGGTTCTAGCAGGCGATAAGACAAGTTAGTCAAGTTAGGCGGAATTAACGGTTGAAAATATCCGTTGAAAGTTGTACGTTCATTCTAAGAAGAGTGGAATCTTATAAGATTGGGGCTGCGCTTGATGAAAGCTGCCTACGTACCCTTTGTTAAAAGGGATCTAGCCATTCGTAGTTCATCTTGGAGTTAAGATTCTTATGACCTGTTTTCCAGTGAGACTTTATTGTCTAGTTATGTGTAGTGAATTTTGAGCATGTTGCTGTCAATGGTATTTTGTATTGGACCTTTATCGGCCGCAAGAGTAGCCTCGGAGGCTGTTTATTTTGGCCAAGTCTGGCCTGTAAAAAATATTTTGCTCAAATCTATAAAATCGTGGTTTTTATAAATCGAGAGAACTTCCGTTTTTAGAGGGACAGGGTGTGAGTTGTCGTCTCATTCCTGCCTCTCCGATGATCACTGTATCCATCGATTGTACAAAGCGGGATTTTTCGTTGTTTACTGATTTACGCGAAGGTTCGTGAAACGGATAGACTTAAGTGAAGAGACAAGTTTTGGGATCTTGTACCGGGTGTTGATACTATGCCTGTGAGATGTTAAGTACCAGCAAGGCTGGGTTTAGGGCAAAACCTAGGTTTACTTTCGGACTGAGGCTTTGCGATGACAAATCGGCTTTCGTTTTGTCTGTTTGCGATTTTAACCTGACTCGTACCGTTTTAAAATCTGCGAAGTGTTATCGGCTTATTATGATCTGTCTGGGTACGAGTCGGAGCTACTTCCTTTACGAAGCACTCAAACGAAATTTCGGTTTTCTTGTATAGCGCGCTATGGTATCCTGGTCGGATGTAAGAGAGCCTACCCTTAGGTGGCTTGTCTGTTTAGGACGTTAGAGTTCGTTTGTTGTGATAAGCAACAACGATATGATGCCGTTTAGAAGGCGTATGAAATTTTGGTCGAAAAATGTTTATTCGAGCACGAAACGACGTCTCGCAGTGCTGCGACTTTATTTTTCTTTACGCCATAAGAGTATTATGGGCTTTGGCTTATGATTTGATTTATACTTTCGTCAAGTGTAAATGGTAGAATCCGAGTAGTCATTTCGGATTTTGATTTTGTCGCTTTGTCCGTATGCTACTTTTTAGCAAGCGTTTTTAGGTGTAAGCGATGAGAGACATGTGTCTGGATGTGACAATCATTTTGTGGATACTGGATCTGTTATCATAGCCGTTTAGTAGTTGGCGAATTGTTTTGAGTATTTTGGACCGAAGGGTCGTGTAAATTTACCAGGGAGAAGCGTCTAACTTCACTGTGTTTCGTGAAGTGTTGGCCTTCCGGAACTTGTTTTTGAATTTTTAAAAATGACTCGTATAGCTCTAGGAGCTTTGTTACGAGTGTTTCTTTTTATACCGCGTTTTATAGAGCGTATAGAACTTAATCGATTGATGATAAGTTTAAATCTTCCGTTAACCATATGGTTGTTAGGACTGAGTTTCGTTACGAAGAATTCATCGTATGATTTCCGATTCTGGGTTATACGACAAACTGCTTGCATAATAGTCACTTGGCGTTTTACGACAAATCGTGGATTGTTGTTTAGCCGTTAGCTGTTAAGCGGTTGGAGCGGTGGTCGCTCAGTAGTTTTGGATTGGCATGGAGGCTAGGTGCAGCCGTATAGCCAGGGAAGTTGTTGGTAAAGGATCGTCGTAGAATATGTGCGGACTTGGTTGCAGGGTCATTTCCTGCTTCGCGTAGCCGAGAGTAGTAAAAGCAGGAATCATGAGCAAAATTATCTACGACTGATATCCGTTGTTTTATTTTACAAAAGAAAACGGGTTAAGTGTTCTTTCGAAAGTTTTTCTTTCTTTAGGAAGCAGGACGAGTGTGCCTTAGAATGCATGGCGATCGTTTCTCGGTTTTTCGAGAGACTAGGTCGGTTTGCATGTTCTGCCTGGAAAGTCAAGGAACAATGGAACAAGACTGGAAAATTTACCTAAGACTTAGCTTGCTAGACTATCCACCTAGGTTCTAAGTTCCCTAAATTCTACGGCAGTTTTCAAGACGTTTTCGTTCCTTTCCTACCAAATATTAAAACCTTGACGGAATTTTTACTTTTTTAGTCAGACGTACCTTAGTCCTATTGATGATTCGAGATTGCCCCTTCTTCCTTCTTCTTCTCCTCTTTTCTTCCGACTTTATCGAATGTTTTTTATGCATTTAGGAATGACTACTTTCGATTCAGGGTCGAAGGACTTCGAAAAGTCAGTTACCGAATTTCATATGAATTGGTTTTCGACTTAACGTGGCGGAATCTGGTAAAATCACAGTGTTTTATGCATTGAAGAAATTTTACGAGATCGTTGAACCAAAGGGAGAAGAAGCAGAAAAAGAGGGGCGTTTGGAAAGACGGGTCAATGGATAAGGCGTCAATCGAGTGAGGCTCTCAGTTCGTCAGGCTGCGAGCGAACTGGTTATGTTTCAGATACGATATTGTTTGGCTTTATGAATGATGTTTCGTAAAATATGGCCGAGCTTGATCTTACGAAAACTGTTTCCTAAAGCGCTGTCGAGCTTTTATTTTTCGAGAGTTATTTCACAACTGCTGCCGAGTTAATTTTACGGAAGTCGTTTCGTAAAATTGTTGTCAAGTTTAATTGTACAAAATCTTTCTCGTGAAATAATTGTCAAGGTTTTTTTTTTTTTTTACGAAAGGTGTTTTGTAAAAGTTATCGAATTTTAATATCGAAATCCCTAGCTTCGGTGAGGTGTAATTTTGGTGACTAATCTTAATTATAAACTTTCTCGTTTCCGTGGGATTGATCCGAAGGAGTTTTGAGTACTTTTTCAAAGTAAGATTAGTAGACAAAAGTCGAGAGTTCGCAACGAGCAAAATCTTAGGTGTCAGGAAACGTCTTAGAAGTGAGGGATATGATCTCTCGTTTTGACTTTGTTTAGTCTTCGTTAACCGTTTTAAGTTTCGAGTGATTTTATAGAAATCACTCCATTTTTTCGAAACTGGTTGAGAAGGATGGCGAGCTGGTCGGGACAGAGTCGAGACAAACCACATTCACAACGGAAGTTGCTCGGAAGAGTTGTTTGGAAGAAGTACGGTAATGGTATCGGTCTTCCGAATGAATCCCAATTCCTCGTATAGTTAAGATGATTGGTGTTTTAGAGTAACCGTAATCGTTTTATACGATGAATTGCAATCCATTTGTTAGCCGGACCTTCCGAGTTTTTCCGTAACTTTCCCGATCGTTCTGATCGAAGGTTTTTAGATTCACGATTTTAAGAATTTGCACTACGTGGCTTCGAGCGAGGATGCAAAGTACGTTATTGGACTAGTGTCGGGATGGTTTCACGAGGAATCGGCCGCACCCGCTGATCGACCCGCAGCCCGGCGCCCCGGACCGTGACGTCGGTCTGGCCGCCCGGTGTCAGCGAATGACAGCAAGCTGAGACGAGTCCCACTTGTTTTCGTCGTAAAATCTCAACGGAAACTCCGATTGAGACGAAACGAACGGCATTTCGAAAAGGAATCAAAGGAGAACACAAAGGAAGACTCGTTTGGGGCCTGACAGGTCGCTATAGCGAGTGAGAATGTGCCTCGGTCGCTACAGCGACTGGAAGGGAGCCAAGACGAGTCCAACTTGTTTTCGTCGTAAAATCTCAACGGAAACTCCGATTGAGACGAAACGAACGGTGTTTCGAAGAGGAATCAAAGGAGAACACAAAGGAAGACTTCTTTCAGGCCTGAAAGGTTGCTATAGCGAGTGAGGATGTGTCTCGGTCGCTACAGCGACTGGAAGGGAGCCAAGACGAGTCCAACTTGTTTTCGTCGTAAAATCTCAACGGAAACTCCGATTGAGACGAAACAAACGGTGTTTCGAAGAGGAATCAAAGGAGAACACAAAGGAAGACTTATTTGAGGCCTGACAGGTCGCTATAGCGAGTGAGGATGTGTCTTGGTCGCTATAGCGAGTGGAAGGGAGCCAAGACGAGTCCAACTTGTTTTCGTCGTAAAATCTCAACGGAAACTCCGATTGAGACGAAACAAACGGCGTTTCGAAGAGGAATCAAAGGAGAACACAAAGGAAGACTCCTTTGAGGCCTGACAGGTCGCTATAGCGAGTGAGGATGTGTCTCGGTCGCTACAGCGAGTGGAAGGGAACCAAGACGAGTCCAACTTGTTTTCATCGTAAAATCTCAAAGGAAACTCCGATTGAGACGAAACGAACGGCGGTTCGAAGAGGATTCAAAGGAAAACGCAGAGGAGAACTACTCTTGGGTCTGGGTCGCTATAGCTACCAAGCTTGGCTCGCTATAGCGACCGAGCTTTGTTCGATGCTCGGTCGCTATAGAAACCGAGCTTGTTTTGGTGTTCGGTCGCTATAGCGACCGAGTTTGTCTTTGAGTTTAACTTTCTGCGAGTAACCTAGGGTTTTTTCGCAATTATTGGGGGAGCGATTTTACTTTTCCGAAACGTTTTCGGAGAAATCGTCTTGGTCGAACCCTTATGCGCTGAGGTTTCTCCAACCCGGCAATAAGAAAAATTTCACGGGGTTAGAAATTTTTTTTATCGTTGCCCTTTGTGTTTGGAGGAAAAAATACGAGCTCGATTTAGTGCTCTTCCTGCGACGGAAGGTCACGAATAAGTTTTCGATTTTATTGAACACTACGGCGTTTGCGTAGTGCGGAGGGTTTTCTGAGTTGCCTTTGTCGACAGGGAATGTTTCACTAGGGTTTTGTCCGGAAGGACGTTCTTGCGAAGTTCCAGGCCTATCGTGTGGGGTCGCAAACTCGAGTCTCCTTCCGCAGAGTTTTGTAGCTCTGCGAGGGAGGACTGCGCGGGTCCTTGCCGTTAGGGTTTGAACCTGTTTGGTTAGGGTTCCCACGAGTTTATCCTGCTCTTCCGACCTCTTTCATAGGCGGAGAGCATCTTCTTGAACTCGTCGAGCGTCGCGGCGTTTAGCAGGTGCGTTGGCCACAGATACATCCGCTGCTGGAGCGTTCAAGGCGTTCTTGGTTGCTCCGTTGAGAGGAGTTTGCAAGTCCGCTGGGTCGTCGATAGTCATGTCTGATTGAGCGTGAACTGGTCGTGAGTAAGATTGATCCGTACCCCCCTCCTTCTAGCACCAAACTGTGAGAACCGAAATTCGCACCGTCAATATTTCGTATATTTGAGGAAAGTAGGAAAACCCTAATTTCCCAGAGGTCCCGGATTTCTGAGAAACCACATGTCAAGCAATCAGAACACGACAATAACAGAAAATAAAATAAAAATCGTAAAAATGAGCAAGAAAGATTTTATTCCGAATCTGCGTATGAGCGCAACAACAACAGGATAACGTGCTTCGGCTACGAGATCTGTCGGCGAGATCCTAGTTCTAATACCCGAAGGTGGCTAAACCTAATTGAGTCGCAGCTCGAAAAACAAAAAAGGAAATTTGCCTAAAATGCTCTAAGTGCTAAGTTGCTTTGGAAAAAGTGATGCATCTCGCCTTGAACTCCTTATATACTCCCTCCAAGGTCGTTTTATGCTTCCCCCTTTTGCCCTTAAGCCGTCATAGTCGAAAAATGGGAATATTCCATTTTTTCCGATCTTCATGATTATCTGCGGAAAGTTTCCATTTTTTCCGCAGAAACTGATGCTTATCCCCCAAGCATAAACCGTCATAAGGTTTATGGGTTTTGATAAGATCCTAGGATGCTGCTCTGGAAAAGATGGGATAATCCTTGCAGAAACAAATCAAAAGACTCAAGTTTCTCAAGGCATGTGGATTGATTGATGATTCAAAGAGTTGCGGAAGAGACTCCTTGACACTTTTAGATGGCTAGATTGGATATGACACACCTCCTTAGACACCTAGGGCTGCTGGATATTACACACCAACAAGAGAATTTCTCAGAGAGAATTCACAAATAAGAACACAAGTTTTTGACTGAAAAGATGATTCTTTTATTACTCAATTTCGTGCCTATTATATAGGAGAGATGGCTGTACATGCACAGCATCTCGAAAACATAAGAAAGGAGTAAAACAAAGGCTCCTCTCGAAAATACAACAAAGACCAACTTAAAGACTAAATGTTTTCGAAAACAAAGACTTAAAAACATAGCTTAATATATAACATAATGTCTTCATGTGGACAGACCAAGATCCATCATCTAGGAGATATGAGAAGTAGACTTGTGGCCTCGTTAAAAACCTTCCTTTGGAAAACCCAGTGGGACAAAACCAAAGGTTAGGAAAAGAGCACACACAAGCTACTTGCCTAGATGATGATCAGCTCTAAGGTGGAGTAGCTTGAATGATGGTTAAGGTGTCTTGGATGATCAAGCTTCGGCCAAGACCAATATATTCTTCTTGTTTCCAAGCATTCTTCAATGTTGCATCCTCAGCTACAAGCTCTTCAGGTTCAGGTTCATGCTTCCATTCCTTGGTGCTTTCCATGATCATATCATCCCCTCCCTCTTCAAAAAGATTTGACATCAAATCTGCTTTACCTGCAATAAAGGGGACCAAATCAGCAACATAGAAGTTTGAAATCAGATTACACTTACCTTGCAAGCCTCTTAGATAGGCATTGTTGCTGTTTGATTCGGATATAGAGGAAACACTGATCCAGTTAGCTCTCCTTACTCCTGATGCAATGAAACAAAACAAGTTAGCACATAAAAATTTATCAAAGAGTAAGAGTCTTATCCCAAATTTGTTTCTGTTTGGTTCTGGCTTGTATTCTGCATCTGGAGGTGCTTCTTTGATGATGATTAAGGCAAGGACGTCTGGGTATTTCTCCTGATCCAGATCAGGTGGCTTGAACCGCTTGTCTTCCTCATGCTTGTTCTTTCTCCTTGATTGCTTCCAAGCTTTCTTATAATCTGCACAAGGCTCTTTTGACAAAAACAAGTGCATCATATCTGTGTAATAAATAAAAGAATTCCTGAAAACATGATCAATTACCTTAGGATGCTCACCTGGTCGCCATAGATAGGATTGAGATATTTTGAACTCAGAAAAATTCAAACAAAGCACACAGAGAATCATCCGACTTGTAGAATCCATAACTCTTTCACCTGAGAAGATTTGGTCGTGATTCCAATTCGACGTGAGACCTTCATGAGTTAAGTTCCCATAGCAGTCGAGTTTGTTGAATAATTCCTTGTGGTTATTGAGATATGATCCTCGGACTGCTCCTATGTCAAATCTGGCGGCTAGACAGCTTTCAAAGTTTTCTTGTTGCATCTCCAACTTAGCCAAGGACTCATCTTTGATACTCTGATACTTATAGACCATCTTTTCACCTGTACCTTTCTCAACTTCTTTTGGACAAGTCAAGTGGGTTATCATGTCAAAGAAAGTATTGTAGACAAGAATATCTCCAAAACACAAAACAATATGATTCCTCCATCTATTCTGCTTATCAAATAAAATATTACAGACCCAAATGTCAGTAAGGAACAAGTTCACACACTCAGAATCAATGAACTCTAATTTCAGTTGTCCAGCAGGTTTATCAAAGAAAGTGTTATACACTAGAATATCCTCAAAGAACAACCCTACACGTTTAAAATCATTTTCAGCACACAAACAATCAATCTCAAACTCAAAGATATTTTCAGACTTCACAAATTCAAACCTAATATCAGCATGATGCAATTTCGGTTTATGAAACTTTCTAGGTTCTTTCAAGACATAATTCGATGCAAGAAAATCATCAGTGAGCAGTTCATGCATAGGAAATTTCAAAACAAACATTTTTTCTTCAGTTCTAGCAAATGAATCACAAGGTTTTCTAAAACAGAAATCAGATTGTTTCAACTGAAGCTCTAAAACATTTTCATTGTGATTAAAACTTTGGCTATGTTTCAGAAAATGATGAAGACTCAAAATATGACCAGAAATGTTTTTATTATTAGTTTGAAAACATTTTTGATCAAAGAGGTTTTCTGGTTTAAATTCTTTCAAAGATTTGAACATGTTATCAAAAACAGATTTTGAAACACAAAAATCTTTTACTTTGTCAAGACCAAAACGTTTTATTTCTTCAGTGCTCGCTTTAACAAACATTTGAGGAACAGAGACAACCATATTAGCCTTCTTACAGTGCTCTTGCAGGTCATAATACAAGGATTCAGGAGCTGTTTTGGACTGCAAGATGTTCAGCTGTTCCAACTCTTCTCCTTGTGTTGCTTGCTCTGGTTCTTTCTCTGCTGAGTCTTCTTTTGCAACCTGTGACACTGAAACAACTTTACTCGGTAGCACCGGTTCAAGACAAGTTAGTTCATCAAAGGAATTATTAAAATTAAATTCAGACTGAGGTAAGAATAGAGAAAACTCTTGTCCTTTCTCAAACTCTCCTTTTACCAAAGATGTTTCGGTTTGAGCTTCTTGAAATGATGTAGCTGAGTCTGGTTCTGCAACTTTGAGTTCTGAGACAGTAGTAACTGCTTCTTGATTCTTTGCTTCAAAGGATGGACGTGCTCTGCTAGTCCTTTTGGGTTGCTTCTCCATATCCTTCAACACTTGTAACCACTCCTCCAATATTTGATTTTCTTGTTCAAGCAACAGCCTTTCTTTCTTAGTGAGTTTTCCCTTCTGATCTCCTGCCATGGTACCTGAGACAAGAGAAAGATTAAGCCAGTAAGTAGTTCCAACAAAATCAGATCAAAATTGGATTTAGACAACAATCAGAACAGATCAGATTGAGAACTAAATCAAAAGCAATCAGATTGATAATCAGAAACATATCAAAACGAAATTCAAACCCAAAACAACTCAGATCAATTTCGAAATTCAACCTAAAACAACTTAGAACAGATTGAAACAGATTGATCAATTAAACAGAAACATATCTCACAGATTTTACACAAACAAAGACAGATCTGATTTCTCTGCAATAATTTGAAAAGTCTAAACTCAGATTTGTGATCAAAGAACTCAACTTTTATCAGATTTCGACAGCCACATCACAGATCTATCAGTTCTTAGCATGAATATGAAAGGACCCAACGAAAATCAGAGAGAAAAATGAACACTTCCCTTCCAGAGTTGCTCTGATACCACTTGATACGTCCTGAGATTGGACATGATCACTGATATATGGTGTTTTATACATCATTGTATATATGTTTTCTAATTGGTTTTCAAGTCTTTATCGAGTCTTTCTAGTCCTTTTCGAGTCATAACAGGTCTGGAGTTGCACTGGATGGGAGATGGACCTGCTGGAACAAAAGAAGCAGAAAACAGTGCAGTTTGGTAATTTTCACGCAGAACAGCCTGATGACTGTTCCCGATCAAGCGGAACAAGCAGACGGAGTGATCCCGCGGTTGTTCCCGACGAATAAGGAAAATACAACATCTCGGGATTTGCCCTAGTTATCCTCTTTTTCTCTCTGGCCGCCTGTGGCTTTTGATATAACTTCTTTTTCTATTTTTCTACATTCTTCTACGCTATTCTAGACATAGAGAAACAGACCCGAAGACTCGATTGTTGGGATTTACTTATTTGTAAAGGGAGAAGGATCTCTACACTCTTGAGAAGAATCCTGAACCCTATCTCATTTATTTTATTGATTCAGCATGTTTTCTTCATCTGTTATATCTGTGTTCTCAGTTGCTATGGCTGAGTAGTCGGCTAGCTTGTCTAGGGTTCTAGGGTGCTGATTTCGTGAGCTAAACATAGATAAGTGAATCACTCGAGTGTCTTCATTCATAACTGTTCTTATTGCTTGCATTAAACTGGCCGCTTAATGTTAGATCATAGGTTTAACCTGTTCATTAACCGTGTAATAGGTTGCTAGATCTGTTTTGAATGAGCATTGCATCCCTAATCAGCGAAAGTAGATATTAGGGTGTTTTGTGAACCTATCGGACTTGATCTCTATTGCTTGCGATCGCTTCTCACCTCAACGACAGTTAGACGGTGAGATCGATCAGCATAAGGAGCAATACCACGACAGTGGGCTGTTCTGCTTGAGTGATCCGAGTTCTAGACTGTTCTTATTAGCACTTGAATAATTGTTCAGCTCACAAGTTTTAGCACCCGATGAAGAAACTCTAGGCTGGCTTTTCTTTAAATTGAATTTACATTTACATTATTTGTTGCTTGTCACATTACCCTCAATCAAAACCCTCATATTGTTTTAGCTTGATATTGATCCCATAAAAATAAAGTGTAATAGTTGGTCTCTGTGGATTCGATCCTAAAGTGCTACATCGACATACCATTCGATTGTGGTAGTGTGCACATTAGGTTAATTGGTGTGCGTGAACACGAATACCAATTTGGCGCCGTTGCCGGGGACCATCTTTTTTACCTTTATTTTTCGGTTATTTATTTAGTCTAAGACCTCTAACTTGCTCTTTTCTCTTTGTTGCAGGAGATCGCAAGGTTTAGAAAAACAGAACATACAACAATCAAGGCCAACCAACACCACCATGGGTGATCACGGCCAACAGGATGATCTCGCTGCAGCAATGCAACTGATGCAACAGCAGATGCTTCAGATGCAGCAGACCATCCAAGCTCAACAGGATGCTGCTCAACAGGCTGCTCTCGCGCAGCAGGAACAGGCTGCTCTCGCGCGGCAGGGACAAGCAGCGCAGACTGTTCCAATCGGGGAGAGAAACCTTCCGCAGAACATTCCTACTACGCGCTCTGCCATTGTTCCTCCACTCTGCACTAGGCAGGACTTTGAGATCAAGCCTGCTCTGATTGATCTGGTGCAGAGAAAAGTGTTCTCTGGTCTCTCTGCAGAAATTCTAATGGAGCATATTGAGAACTTCGAAAAAGTCTGCAGTTTCACTCGTGTGAATGGTGTGCCATCAGACTACATCAAGTGCATGCTATTCCCATTCTCTCTTGATTGAAAAGCTGCACGGTGGTTGAACTCTCTCCCTACCGCCTCTCTCACTTCATGGCAACAGGTCCGATCAGCGTTCCTCAACCATTTCTACTCTAAGGCGAGAACAGCTACATTGAGGAACAA